>NC_141818.1:49757713-49915213 GCF_982586985.1 Callionymus lyra | reverse complement strand
TTTACTTCACCGACTTCACCTTTACTTCACCGACTTCACCTTTACTTCACCGACTTCACCTTTACTTCACCGACTTCACCTTTACTTCACCTTTACTTCACCGACTTCACCTTTACTTCACCGACTTCACCTTTACTTCACCGACTTCACCTTTACTTCACCGACTTCACCTTTCCTTCACCGACTTCACCTTTACTTCACCGACTTCACCTTTACTTCACCGACTTCACCTTTCCTTCACCGACTTCACCTTTACTTCACCGACTTCACCTTTACTTCACCGACTTCACCTTTACTTCACCGACTTCACCTTTCCTTCACCGACTTCACCTTTCCTTCACCGACTTCACCTTTCCTTCACCGACTTCACCTTTACTTCACCGACTTCACCTTTCCTTCACCGACTTCACCTTTACTTCACCGACTTCACCTTTACTTCACCGACTTCACCTTTACTTCACCGACTTCACCTTTACTTCACCCACTTCACCTTTACTTCACCGACTTCACCTTTACTTCACCGACTTCACCTTTACTTCACCGACTTCACCTTTCCTTCACCGACTTCACCTTTACTTCACCGACTTCACCTTTACTTCACCGACTTCACCTTTCCTTCACCGACTTCACCTTTACTTCACCGACTTCACCTTTACTTCACCGACTTCACCTTTACTTCACCGACTTCACCTTTCCTTCACCGACTTCACCTTTCCTTCACCGACTTCACCTTTACTTCACCGACTTCACCTTTACTTCACCGACTTCACCTTTACTTCACCGACTTCACCTTTACTTCACCGACTTCACCTTTCCTTCACCGACTTCACCTTTCCTTCACCGACTTCACCTTTACTTCACCGACTTCACCTTTACTTCACCGACTTCACCTTTCCTTCACCGACTTCACCTTTACTTCACCGACTTCACCTTTACTTCACCGACTTCACCTTTACTTCACCGACTTCACCTTTACTTCACCGACTTCACCTTTCCTTCACCGACTTCACCTTTCCTTCACCGACTTCACCTTTACTTCACCGACTTCACCTTTACTTCACCGACTTCACCTTTACTTCACCGACTTCACCTTTCCTTCACCGACTTCACCTTTACTTCACCGACTTCACCTTTACTTCACCGACTTCACCTTTACTTCACCGACTTCACCTTTCCTTCACCGACTTCACCTTTACTTCACCGACTTCACCTTTACTTCACCGACTTCACCTTTCCTTCACCGACTTCACCTTTACTTCACCGACTTCACCTTTACTTCACCGACTTCACCTTTACTTCACCGACTTCACCTTTACTTCACCGACTTCACCTTTCCTTCACCGACTTCACCTTTACTTCACCGACTTCACCTTTCCTTCACCGACTTCACCTTTACTTCACCGACTTCACCTTTCCTTCACCGACTTCACCTTTACTTCACCGACTTCACCTTTCCTTCACCGACTTCACCTTTACTTCACCGACTTCACCTTTACTTCACCGACTTCACCTTTCCTTCACCGACTTCACCTTTACTTCACCGACTTCACCTTTACTTCACCGACTTCACCTTTCCTTCACCGACTTCACCTTTACTTCACCGACTTCACCTTTACTTCACCGACTTCACCTTTCCTTCACCGACTTCACCTTTACTTCACCTTTCCTTCACCGACTTCACCTTTCCTTCACCGACTTCACCTTTCCTTCACCGACTTCACCTTTCCTTCACCGACTTCACCTTTCCTTCACCGACTTCACCTTTACTTCACCGACTTCACCTTTACTTCACCGACTTCACCTTTACTTCACCGACTTCACCTTTACTTCACCGACTTCACCTTTACTTCACCGACTTCACCTTTACTTCACCTTTACTTCACCGACTTCACCTTTACTTCACCGACTTCACCTTTACTTCACCGACTTCACCTTTACTTCACCGACTTCACCTTCCCATCTGTCCTCGCAGGGCCTCGGTTATTGTCGCGGTTTTTTTCCAGTTCAACACTCGACACTCACCAGCAGATGGCAGCAACGGTCATGTAAACAACCACATGAATCGTTAAAAGAAGGTTTGAATAATTGGGTTCAATGTCTGCATTTAGATTAAATGAATGATCATCTGTTACGTATAGTTTTCCGTTCAGTAAAAGAAAGACAGAAAAATCAAAATCAGCAGCATTGACAAACTCAATAATTCTAAATAATAATGATTATTTTAAAATAAATACTTCCAAAATGTTCTTTTTTAAATTCACAATAATGAATAATTGATTTGAATGAAAACTTAAACTTAAAACTTACATAGATATACATAACATACATAGTTTTGTCACTTAGTCATCCAAACTTGTATAAGTTTAAGCTGATGAAGACACTGGAACGGCTGGTCCTCAAACTTCTGGCTCCTCTTCAGCATATATACTTCAGACTTCTGTTACAACTCTGAGCTGAGTCTTGTCCAGAAGTCTCTGACGACATTCCCATTGTTGGATGCATCGGGGACAACAGCGACGAGTACAGGAGTCTGATACGTGACTTTGTGGACTGAAGTGAGAGGAACAACTTGCAGCTGAACTCCTCAAAGACCAAGGAGCTGGTCTTGGACTGTGGGAGGTCCAGGACAAAGCCACGTCCAGTGTCCATCAGAGTGACGAGGTGGAGATAGTCGATAACTATAAGTTGGACAGTAAACTGGTCCTGCAACACAGACCATGTTTATAAGAAAGTTCAGAGCAGACTGTACTTTCTGAGGAGGCTACGATCATTTAACATCTGCAGGAAGCTCCTCTGCATGTTCTACCAGTCTGTGGTGGTCGGTGTTCTATGCTGTGGTGTGTTGGGGTGGAAATGTGTCCAAGAGGAGGTCAACAGGTTGGACAGATTGATCAGAAGGGCTGGTTCTGTGGTTGAAGCTGGACTCACTGGTGACAGTTGCTGAGAGGAGATCACTGAACAAACTACTGTCCATCATGGATAATGACAGTCATCATCAGTGAGCAGAGAAGCAGATATAATTCTGAGTTTGGAGGCAGGAGTGGAGTGAAAAGATTATTAAATTCTATTTTAATCATTGTATCAGTTTCTTCATTTTGTTCTTGTTTTTATGAATCTATCATCTGTGTCTGAACTGCAACACCAATTTCCCAAAGGAGATCTCCAGAGGGATTAATAAAGTCCATCTATCTATCTCTAAATAGATTTAAAAATGAAATATCTTCTAGTCACACCGTATATGGTCACTGAGCCGAAGCATGTAAATTGGTTGTTCTCTTCAGACGAGGACTGACAACTCAGCAGGCCCCTGAGCAGGCCCGAACCAGCCGGAGAATGTGGACAATGTTGACTTTGCCTTGCTCCAGGGCGATGATGATCACAGACCAGAGCTCTACACTGGCATGCTGGGACAGACCAGTGGTGGAGTTCAACTGGTTGCTGCTGGTGCTCATGCTTATGGAGATATCCAGATTAGGACATTTGATATCTTCCCATTAGTATTTCTTCCCATTTGACTCATGTATATTTGATTCAAAATAATTACACTTGATCTGATGGAAAATTCCACCTTTTTCATTTCATTTGTTAAATACAAATCCACATTTTTGTCAGAAAAAAAAAAACTTTTTGCATCATTTCCCCCTTATTTTATTGAGAGTGTAGCAAAAGAGGTTCATGTCATGTGTACTGGACAACTTTCTATGTCCAGTACACCCACACAAAACTAGCACACTATTAATTACAAATTCTCATTTTCTAACAATATGTTAGTTAATTAAAATGTCAGTTTTAATAGATTAATTATGGTATTTAAAAAAAACATAGATTAATGCACATTTAATATGATCCCCTGTATACATCTGTCCGTCTTAAGTTACATTTACTACTGTGTTACACTTTATATCTTTCTATATTTTGAAGGTATACAGTGTAAGTAAGTAAGGAAGTAAGTAATTCATATTTATATAGCGCTTTTCTAGACCAGGGTCACAAAGCGCTTAAACAATCAAAACAATACTCAATAAAGTATATATTTTAAAGATCAAGATAAAACTGAGAACACAACAGGAGTTCCAGAAAATCAAGGAAAAGCCTGAACAAATAGAAGCGTCTTAAGGTCTTAAGTGTCTGCTAGAATTCAGACCTTCAACTACTACTAACCCATGAGAGGTTGACGAATATATATTTTGTACAATACATAACCACTCTCCACATTTCTGCTCGAACTCAACCAATGTCCAAATTATTTGAGAAACGAGATTTTTCACCTGTAAACATTTCAATCTCTATGTTACTATGAGCTGTTTAATTAAAAAAAAGAGCATCTTTTGTCCTGAATTTAATTTTTTTTTTCTTAATCTTAGATCGTTGCATTAAAAATCTTTATATTAAACAATTAGGGCAGAACTTTTATTGAACTCCAGGAATTGAACTCTACATTTGTTGTAACTTTGCTTCCATGCCCTGCAGGCAAAAGTAAATTGGGGTCCGATAGCTGTGGAATCTAACAGCAGCCCTATTCCAAGTATGGACAAGCGGCAGCAGCGCCATCTATCACTCAGTTAATAGTGTGAAATGTGAAATAATAATCTGTTTCCACACATTTAAGAATTATTTTATAATAAATTATAAAATTCACTCGTTTTCTACTCACCCTCACGAGTAATCTGTTCTTTTTAGAGTTATAGATACATTTTTATTGTTCATTTTAATGTAGAGACTGGAGCTGTCTTCGTCTTCATCCAAAAAGATACTTAAAAATATCAAAATACCTCCATACTGCTCGTCTGTAACGTACATCTTGTACTGAAGCCTCGAAATTAGGATTTTTTTCAGAAAAACAAATATACTTTCATCTTATTTTTAGCAGAAGATCCCAGTCCATCAGTGTAAATCTCACAATGCATTTGAATGAGGATAAACTTGTTGCTGGAATCTAGGCTAACCTCAGAGAGATCAGAGGTGAACCCACGTGACCTTAGACATGAATCAACAAATGTATTCTTGATGTCAAAGTCCTAAAAGAGTGAGCTCACCACGATTAAGATGAATGTCTTTTTGAATTTTAGTTTCAAATCAAAGAGTTGTATTCAAGTGGGTCTTATTGATCCTCTGTCTTTCGAAAATAAAGCAAGCACTAAATGTATTTTTTAGGTCAAAGGTTGCATGCATTAGAAGATGAACATGGTCCACAGAGTTGACTTTAAGTTTCACAATCAGGTCATTTACATTCATCTCCACACTGACATGATTGTTTTGGCTCCATTAACCTGGTGAATATTGAAAAGTAGGTGTTACATCATAGCGAGGAATCCCTCCTTCACTTATACCGCAGTTCAATTCCATACAAGGACAACTGGAACGAAGCCTCATACCTGAAGGTGGGAGGAGGCCGGGCTCCTGGGAAGGACCACCCCCAGTAACATGTCTTTAGTTCATCCTTGAGTTTTCATTGGCTCAAAAGAAATAAAGGGAACATTTCCCATCGTCAGTGTGACAGACAAATGTCACGGGAACTGGCGTGTCTGTGCAGGCTCAGGGTGTGGACACCTGCAGGTAGACATTTGCTTTGTGAAGGAAAAGTTACACAACTTTTAAGTCCACAATATTTACCAGAAGTGACCGGATGTTTGGATGGAGAAACATTCCAGAATGGAAGTGCCTTCTACTTCCTGTTAGGGCAGTTTGCGACAACCTTTCTCATGTACATCACTATTAAAAGTCACTTGGAGCCAAAAGATATGTTTAACTGCTCAACTTATCATTCAATTTACAGAAATACACGGTTGGTTTCATTAAACAGAAAGAGAAAATTTAAAAAAAGGTTCATTTTAATCACTGGAGATTCATTTGAGTTTAAATACAGATAAGCAGGTCTCATTGGGTCTATTCAAGTTGAATCAATTTCTAAATATTATATTATTGGATCAAAAAATAAGTATGTTTTTAAGTTATTCAAGTAACATCTGTTAGGTGTGTTCCACCTTTTCTTATACACACCTTTTCCACCTGCATCCAATTTTGCAATTTTTTTAATCATCGTGGACAAGCCATTTTTAAAAGGAAATCTTATCTGCAAGATTTTCCCACATCATACATTCATTTTTAAAAACATTATTCTTTTTAGTGTCACCAAATTCCATTTTCCAAATACCCCGTTAAATGACAGGCAATCGACTCTATCCCAATTACTGCAGCCCAGTGCTAATCTAGCCAATATTATATATATTAATGTCTATTTATAAAGCGCCTTTCTAGACCAGGGTCACTTTATTTAAAAATATAACATTTGGAAATATGGAACAATAATATATATATATATATGGAATAAATTCACTATTAAAGCATTTTGACATTGATGGGCAAGATAAAGAATTTAGTCCAGAACTAAAAATTTAAAGCTTTTGTTAGAGTTGGACCAGTGGACACAATAGAAAATAAAATAAAATAAACGATTACAAAAATGAAATACAAGATTTAAATGCTTTATAAGTCCTCACTTGATCAAACTCATTTGCCTGAGCTTTAAACAAGGCTCCCCTGGCGAGGTTGTTACCTTGCAAAGCAAGATGGACCAGATTTTAAGGTGGATTAGTATTCTATATGAGAGGAAATGATCAACTTCATGATATGCTAGCTACCCATTATTTAGATCATTTCACATTATCTAGAAGTAAAATAGGAACGGGACAAGCACTAAGATTGTGCATGCCTCTGCCAATTACCTAGTTTCACTTTTCAAAACTTTCATTGGCAAAAAACAAAAGAAATGTAACACTTAATAGGAACTTGAAACCAAGCTAACAAATGCCTCATGTACCCACTGGTACTGGATCTAAAAACCTCAGTCAAGATGTGTCTTCAAAACTCAGGGGTAGAACAATGGAAGTCCTTCCATTCACTGCAACTGTCGCTAGAGAAGACCTCTAAGGTGCTCAAAGTTTCAGATGAATATTCTGGTCTTGACTTCATTCTTGTCACTCAAGTGAAACTTCTGCTAAACCTGATCGTTGTCTTCTTTAATAAATAAAGGAAATACAAAACCAAAGAAACCAGCGTTTCCAGAGCAAACATGGGGAGAAATTCGCCTTTAGATGCACAGAAAGAAGCCAGATTAGGTCGTAGTGGGTCATAATTCAGAGCCAACCTCAAAGATCCAAGTCTTTTATTCATCAACCGTTTTAGTTGATACAGAGTCAATCCCTCCTGCATCTGCTCTGGGGCCCCCTCCAAGTGGTTGTCTTCTCCAGATCATCTCGCTAGATGGGACACAGTGGCAGTTCTCAATATCTGTGTGTGTTTTTTTTCTTGTTGGATTTAAATGCTTTTTGAATTAGTGCCATGGCTACATTTTAATTTTCTTTTTAATTTTACACACATGTAATCATCGGTGACACACACAAACTCACAATACAATTGCAACACATTAAAACCAATGAATCATACCGAGATACATTCCACATCTCACACTTGTTTCTGGTCAAAATCTGGTTTGTTAAGATTCGTGACGTGTCTTAGAGCTGCCAAAATTAATTAAAATGTATCTGTTGCCTTGTTCTGCCTTTAAAAAAAAAAAGTTAAACAAACTCACTGCTCCAGTTTGACCAGCCAATCGAGCTCGATCGTCAATTTTTTTTGTCTAATAAGCCCTGCAGGTCTTCTCTGTGTGACCCCCTCCTATACATTTCACACTTCACAACAGATACCTGTCTCCGCCAGTAGAAACTCTCTCTCCTTGTTCACCTGGACCAATCAGCACACCTGTCTAGAGAACGTTGCCTTTTTTGGAAAACTATGGCTCACAGACCGGTAAGTCTACATAAAACCGGCTCTGTCCTTTTCCTCGTGCTGCATTCACTGAGCTCACCTGCAGAAGAGCAATACCTGCAAGACTTCTCCTCTCGACACACCCCAAAAATACCTGTACAGGTAAGAGCATCCTCTTTACTTCAACTGTAATTCTTTGACAATTTCTTCATTTTTTTTTGTTGCAAATCTGCTATTTTGTCTTCCGTTTTGTATACTTTAAAACTATTTAAACTAGTCTTTAGTTTAAGTATAAACTTATATATAACCTTTATATAAACCTTAGGCTCTGCTCATGTAATCTACAGGGCATTGAGTGAATGCGTTTATCTGGGCTTGATTTGTCAGGTCTGATCCTGAGATACATGAATAATAAGTCCAAGCCAGTATTATTTAAGTCAATATATCAAGGGTTTGATCGGTTAATGATTCAAAATGTAGAAATCATTGACTTAAGCGTTGTTATATTTTAAACACAACAATCGCAAAAATGTAAAAATGATGACGAGTTCATCCAGTTCCTTCTCCTTGTCAGCGACCAAACAACAAGGTGGTCAGATAGTGGTATTGCCTCGAGTCAATCGTGCCTGGACAGAACCCCCAAATATTCAACCCCCCAATTCAGCTCCATCCACTCCCAAAATGTTCCCAGAAGGCAAACCTAACCGACTGTTCAATACGTCAATTGAAGATGTTACATTTGATGACATGACAATTCCATCAGCACTTCCTGCTTGACACACCAGGGATGAATGACTGTGAAATAGTTTGGCCGTGAGGTTTGATTACGAGAAGTATTTACTCTGAATTGAATGATCATTGTTCAAAATTAACTTAGTAGTATTCTTAAAGTATTCTTCTTGTAACAAATCTACTTTTGTGCATTTGATTCTTTACAGTTAAACAGTTAATCCGCTAAATGCCCTGCTGCGTTTCTTCAATTGCCTTATAAGGCTTTTCCTTCTAACATGTACAAACACATCAGGACGAATGTTCCAAGTTAACCAGAGCAGCTCCTGTCAAGCCTGATCTTGTCACAAACTCGCAGAGCTCTGCATGGTCACATGAGTGACGTTTATCCGGTTCGACGACTTCAGGTCGCCACGCCTGAAAAACAGAACTGGTTCTTGAAAGTGTTACAGATGCAATCTCGAATGTTCTTCCTGTTTGAACCGGTGACCTGGAAACCCTTTTTGTTTTTAAAAGGTCATTTAATTCTTTGTTTTATGTAATTTCGTGTATTTGTCTTCAGACATGGATGATGACGTCGCTGCCCTCGTTGTGGACAATGGCTCCGGCATGTGTAAAGCCGGGTTCGCCGGAGACGATGCCCCCCGTGCTGTGTTCCCCTCCATTGTGGGCCGCCCCAGACACCAGGTACCCCAACACTCGGTGACTGCTCTTGACTGAAAACGAACTTGTTACTTAACACATCTGTTTTATTTAGGGTGTGATGGTTGGAATGGGACAGAAGGACAGCTACGTCGGAGACGAGGCTCAGAGCAAGAGGGGTATCCTGACCCTGAAGTACCCCATCGAGCACGGCATCGTCACCAACTGGGATGATATGGAGAAGGTAAAGAAACAGGCCGGTGCTTTGAACTCTCCGTAACATCCATAGTGGTGGAGCTTCAGGAATCTTCTCACATTTTTCCAGATCTGGCATCACACCTTCTACAACGAGCTCCGTGTTGCCCCCGAGGAACACCCTGTCCTGCTGACTGAAGCTCCCCTCAACCCCAAAGCCAACAGAGAGAAGATGACACAGGTGAGTTTCCTAGTTGATAAATGGGAACAAACTTCTTCAGTCCAATGTGTGATTGCAAACCTGTCTTCACGCAGATCATGTTCGAGACCTTCAACTGTCCCGCCATGTACGTGGCCATCCAGGCCGTCCTGTCTCTGTATGCTTCTGGTCGTACCACAGGTGAGGACTCTTGCGGCTCCAGTCGAAGTCTTGCTGCAGTTTCTGACTGACGTTCCTGGCAGGTATCGTGATGGACTCTGGTGACGGCGTCAGCCACACTGTGCCCATCTACGAGGGCTACGCTCTCCCTCACGCCATCCTGCGTCTGGATCTGGCCGGCAGAGATCTGACCGACTACCTGATGAAGATCCTCACCGAGAGGGGCTACAGCTTCACCACCACCGGTGAGTTGCCCGACCACCCTGAAACTCTGCGTCCTCCTTTGGGAAGCTTGAATGTTGCGTTCTCTCCACAGCTGAGCGTGAGATTGTGCGTGACATCAAGGAGAAGCTCTGCTACGTCGCCCTGGACTTTGAGCAGGAGATGTCCACTGCTGCCAGCTCTTCTTCCCTGGAGAAGAGCTACGAGCTTCCCGACGGTCAGGTCATCACCATCGGCAACGAGCGTTTCCGCTGCCCAGAGGCTCTTTTCCAGCCTTCCTTCCTCGGTAAGACTCGAGCATGAACGTTCTTGACCAAAGACACGCCTCACACTATTCACCTGCTCAGGTATGGAGTCTGCCGGCATCCACGAGACGACCTACAACAGCATCATGAAGTGCGACGTTGACATCCGTAAGGATCTGTACGCCAACACTGTGCTGTCCGGCGGCACCACCATGTACCCCGGCATTTCTGACAGGATGCAGAAGGAGATCACAGCCCTGGCTCCACCCACCATGAAGATTAAGGTACAGCTTATTTTTTTGAAAATGTTGCGACAACAATTTAATCATTTCTTGCAAGAGTCTAACTGGAGTCTTTCATCTGCCTCCAGATCATCGCTCCCCCAGAGAGGAAGTACTCCGTCTGGATCGGTGGCTCCATCCTGGCCTCCCTCTCCACCTTCCAGCAGATGTGGATCAGCAAACAGGAGTACGACGAGTCTGGCCCATCTATCGTCCACCGCAAATGTTTCTAAGAAGTCTCCAGAAGCCCGACAGTCAAGGACACGAACCTCCGAACACACACAATGTTGCCAACTGCATGTTTACAATGTAACAGTTACAGATCCGACTGTTACCTTGCTCCTAACAGCAACTCCTGCTTTTGGCGCTAAAGGTCAAAATAAACAGTATTATCACTGAATGACTTGTGTGTTTACACTTCACCCAACTATGTGCTGTGTTTGCTCACAAAAGTTCAGTCCAACATAGCCGGCCCACGGATTCACTGTCAAGAGTTAGATGTATATACTGTTATCCATAATAAAAGCCATTACACAACAACGTCAAGGTGTGTTTCGTCAGATCCCTCTCAAAAATACACCAGTTCAATAACAGTCATTGATTACTGGCTGAGAGAATAATGAAAAAGATTAGGGTTGCAAGCATCACAAGGCTCCAGACAAGGAAGTCCTCTCTCACCTTTACTCTACTTCGATAGAGGGTAAAAACTCTCTTTGTATGCATCACATATTCTTCCCTTTCCTTTTCTTCTTTGACTTTATTTGTAGGTATTTCTTGTACACATTAAGACGTGCACATACTTGGCCAGATAGTACTGTCTCAGCTCAAACTCTGCCGCTCCACAGTTACCGGAAATGACTCGACAGCTTCTTCTTCTACTACTTTTTAACGCTGATCACAGCTGGAAGTTGGAACACTATCGCCGACACAAAACTTTTCTTCAATAGAAACAAGTTATTCAATTGTTTCATCGTGTCTTTGCTGTTGTTGTGTTGTTTTGTGGTAAAAAATGTGTTTTTTTCTCTAGACATTTATGCCGGTATCTGCTCTGAAGACGTGTCGTAGCTTCAGTTAAGCGTCATCTACGTCACTAAGATGGCGGCCGTTAAGGGGGGAAAGTGCCCATCGATCCACACTCAATTTTCTGGCCATTTGAGTGCTCATTGCACACTACATTTTTGCACACTGCTAATTGGGATGCACTTGTGCACTCAAAATACTAAGTGTAAGTGCAGAAGTGTGCGATTTGGTTTACAGCTCATCTATTTACACATTAATCCATACATCCACCCGCCCATCTATCCCTCTATCCATTCATTTAATTAATCAATCCATCTAGCCATCAGCCCACCCCTCCATCAATCCATTTACCCATTCATCCATCCATTAACCATCCATCCATCCATTCATCCATCCATTAACCATCCATCCATTTACCCATTCATCCATCTATTAACCATCCATCCATCCATTCATCCATCCAAATCAAACATCTATATTTCAAGTTTGATTCGGGTCATTTGTACCATCTCAACCTTTTGATGGTGAACAAAAAAATAGTTTTGTTCTCCCTTGTCTTATACTTAAAAATAGTGTTTATATAGTCGAGAGACTCAGAGTAAACTGCTCCTGCATCACAATTCAAATATTTTAGAAATTAGAGAGATAACGCAACTTGTTTTTAAGATGAGGACATTTTGACATTTCTTTAGTCACAACTCATCAACACTGAACCCACAGCACAAAACAATGAAACATACCAGTGGTAAATAAAAAGGTATAGCCAGTCGGTAATTAACAATTTGTCAAGTTTAAAAAAAGAGGGGAGACATATTGACATGAAGCAGCCAGATAATGAGGCGGAGAATAATAGTATATTTCATTAACTGAAACAACATGCAGTCGTACTAACTGCAAGAAAAAGGAGGTAAAATGTTGAACTTCTTTAACATTTTTTTTACAGAATTATCTTTAAGGTTAGAAGGTTAGCAGATGAAACTTGAGGTCAATAGAGGGCTTGTCTTTTCTATTGGTTATATTTCTCATTATATATATTTGTTATGTTTATTTTTTTACTGGCTCTTGCGTTGAGTAATTGATGAAGCATATGTGAAACTATAAAAATTATTATTTACACAGTAAAAGTGATACTTAATCTGTCAATCATAAACAAGCGGGGAAAATTTGATAAAGTTGAGGGGACTGAAGATATATACGTCATCTTCTCATATATATTGTATTTTTCTTGAAACACATATTAAAACACAACAACAAAAACATTAAATATATTTTTTAAATATTTATTTTCAAACAATTCGTATTAAAAACACATGACTTTCAATAAGAACGCTAACGTTTTACTTTGCTCACTTTAGTCTACAGGACCCTGATTTTATTTTATTAAGTACATTTCATGTAGAATATTAAATATTGTCAAGTAGCACCTTCCCGTTCCACTTTGATTTACAAGTTATTTTTTTTATGTAATTTTTTTTATTTACAAACTTTATTGCAATTCCCACAACATCACAAAATCCTATTTTCTTATTCTGAATTTATTAGACTGCCTTTATTTTATTCTAATAGTAAAAAACAAAACAGAAAAAACAAAGATGTTAGAAATGTCAATGTTTGTGCAAGACGTGTTTTTTTTTTTTAAGTGTGTATGTCATCATGGAGTATTAACCGGAAGTTGACCCAAGAAGCAGACGTTGCAAAAAGGTAGCCTTTAGTTGCCTTTTTTTTTTTTTTTTTTAACTATTTGCGGGATTTTATATTGACAGCTCATCACCGCCTCTTTCCAAATGTATGTTTTTTTTCTCTTTCTTTTAAAAAAAAAAATCGCTTCAGGACTTCCGCCTCGCCCTCTCCCACTTAAGCAAATTCCTGTCTCCACCAATCGCAGCTGTCTTTCAATGAACCTGTGCGCTCAACCTGGACCAATCAGGTGGCTCTATTAAAGAACGTTGCCTTATATGGAACGAGCATCTCAAGACCGGAGAACGCATATAAAAAGCTTCAGTGCAACACCTGAGCGCACCTGGGCTACATTCACCGGCGAGACTTCTTCAAACACACCTGCGCAGGTAAAAAAACAACATTTTTAGTCTTTATTATTTTTCTAATAATTCAGCTTTAGTCGGTTGTTATCTCCGCGTATTGTTTTTAAATCTGCTGCCTGTACAGTTTTTGATGATCTAGTGAAATGTATTTAAACTACTACACTCTCCTCTATAACTTTTGTTTATACTCGTTTTAATACTTGATGGAGTATGATGAACTTCTGAAAGCGTTAAATTCCGAGTAAAGTCGTCGCGTTTTCACCTGCGAGTCACACCTGTAGTGGTTCGTTCGTCAAACGTCCACGTCGTTGTCACACCTTAACAGTTACTCGTCACTCGAGCGTTTCTGTTGGAAACATAACTGCTCTCTCTCTGTTCCTGCCTTTAAAACGGTGTCATTTGTTCTCTCGTGAGGTGACGCTCTTGTTTGAACAGTCAACAGAAGAGGGCGCAGTCATGGGTTCGCTTTGAGCAAATATTGAACAGTTGCGTCGATCCTTGAACCGTTTTGTCTCCACGCTCTTCAGACATGGACGAAGATATCGCTGCCCTCGTTGTGGACAATGGCTCCGGCATGTGTAAAGCCGGGTTCGCCGGAGACGATGCCCCCCGGGCTGTGTTCCCCTCCATTGTGGGCCGCCCCAGACACCAGGTACCCCAACACTCGCTGACTGCTCTTGACTGAACTTGTTACTTAACACTTGTTTTCTTCAGGGTGTGATGGTTGGAATGGGACAGAAGGACAGCTACGTCGGAGACGAGGCTCAGAGCAAGAGGGGTATCCTGACCCTGAAGTACCCCATCGAGCACGGCATCGTCACCAACTGGGATGATATGGAGAAGGTAAAGGACCCATGAACTCTCCATGACATCCATAGTGCTGGAGCTTCAGGAATCTTCTCACGTTTTCCAGATCTGGCATCACACCTTCTACAACGAGCTCCGTGTTGCCCCCGAGGAACACCCTGTCCTGCTGACTGAAGCTCCCCTCAACCCCAAAGCCAACAGAGAGAAGATGACACAGGTGAGTTTCCACGTCCATTGAAACAACACAATTCATGAATCTAAAAATGAGTCCGAATTTGACAAAATGTATTTAAAAAAAAAAAAAAAAAAATTCACAACTTACAAAACCAGATACACCTCTAACCACCAGGGCAGAAGTTCTTTTACTCGCATCATGTAGCAACTCCACACATTTGCAGAAGTAACTTCAATGTCTAACCAACATTTTATGTCAAAGCTCTACAGGGCAACAAGTGGTGGGATTTATGGACCAGTTTTATTAGAATAAACTGATGTTGATAATTTGTTCAAACAAACATTTGTTTAAATTGTGCCTAAACATATGTGATTAAAGACTATCAGTTTTGGTTTAGTGTAGCGTTTATCAAAAATTAAGTGTTTTAAACTTCCTTGAACCCAGACTTCATTAATTTTCTACTCACCATCATGTCGACTAAAGGGTTGGGATTATTTTCAGAGTAATCTGTTCCTTTTTAGAGTTGTGGACAAATGTTTGTTCATTTTAATGTAGTGACTGGAGCTCAGTTATCGTTGTCCAAAAAGTCACTTAAAACATCTAAATGCCTCCATACTGCTCGACTGTAACGTCCATCTTGTATTGAAGCATCAACGCAAGGAATTGTTTCCAAAAGTCTATATTTTAAGTTTTTAGCAGAAGCTCCAGGCTCGGCCTCAAGTCATTCAAATTCATTGAGTGTCAACGTGCATGTGAAGGATTTAGACTAATATTTCTGGATCTTCAGCTTAAAACAAGATTAAAATGTACTTATTTCTGCAACAATTTCTACACTCGGATGAAAAGACAGATTATTATTTTAGGATAAACTATTGCTTGCACTGAAATGGGAACAAACTTCTTCAGTCCAATGTGTGATTGCAAACTTGTCTTCACGCAGATCATGTTCGAGACCTTCAACTGTCCCGCCATGTACGTGGCCATCCAGGCCGTCCTGTCTCTGTATGCTTCTGGTCGTACCACAGGTGAGGACTCTTGCGGCTCCAGTCGAAGTCTTGCTGCAGTTTCTGACTGACGTTCCTGGCAGGTATCGTGATGGACTCTGGTGACGGCGTCAGCCACACTGTGCCCATCTACGAGGGCTACGCTCTCCCTCACGCCATCCTGCGTCTGGATCTGGCCGGCAGAGATCTGACCGACTACCTGATGAAGATCCTCACCGAGAGGGGCTACAGCTTCACCACCACCGGTGAGTTACCGGACCCCCCCGAAACTCTGTCCTCCTTTGGGAAGCTTGAATGTTGCGTTCTCTCCACAGCTGAGCGTGAGATTGTGCGTGACATCAAGGAGAAGCTCTGCTACGTCGCCCTGGACTTTGAGCAGGAGATGTCCACTGCTGCCAGCTCTTCTTCCCTGGAGAAGAGCTACGAGCTTCCCGACGGTCAGGTCATCACCATCGGCAACGAGCGTTTCCGCTGCCCAGAGGCTCTTTTCCAGCCTTCCTTCCTCGGTAAGACTCGAGCATAGACGTTCTTGACCAAAGACACGCCTCACACTATTCACCTGCTCAGGTATGGAGTCTGCCGGCATCCACGAGACGACCTACAACAGCATCATGAAGTGCGACGTTGACATCCGTAAGGATCTGTACGCCAACACTGTGCTGTCCGGCGGCACCACCATGTACCCCGGCATTGCTGACAGGATGCAGAAGGAGATCACAGCCCTGGCTCCACCCACCATGAAGATTAAGGTTGGATTCCCTTCTAGTACCTTGTGGCTCATGCTATGCCGCCCTCTTGTGGACAATCTTTTAACTACAGTGAAACCATTTGCGAAATAGTTTTGGGTCCAAATGTAGTGTTGCACCTAAAAAGGTGTTAATGGAAGTTGAATGTATATGAAGTCCTCTTAGCTGTCAAAGCCTACTTATTTTTTTTTGACTTGTTTTTTTAATCTTAAAATTCCAATGGATAAATGAATGCACATAAGTGAAAATTGGAACTAAAGTTTAAAACTAAAGGCACTCTTTCATTTCTTGTGTTCTGCAGATCATCGCACCCCCAGAGAGGAAGTACTCCGTCTGGATCGGTGGCTCCATCCTGGCCTCCCTCTCCACCTTCCAGCAGATGTGGATCAGCAAACAGGAGTACGACGAGTCTGGCCCATCTATCGTCCACCGCAAATGTTTCTAAGAAGTTGCCGTAAAAATAAAGAAATGAACCTCCAAACTAATGCAGTTCAAGTTTTTTTCTTATTTAAATACTATTGCAGTTCAGCAACACACTAACTACATCAACTTGTATCTCCACTGGTCACTGCAAGAGATCAGTTGTGTGTAAAGTCTTGGGATTTGTTGTGCAGGGAAAAGTGTATTTGCAATTTAAACTTAAAGCTTCTTTACAATAAGTCCTTGATTAATTAAACGCTGGAGTTGTGTGTTTCTGGCGCCCTCCAGTGTTCCAACGTCGTACTTGCACACAGCTGTCACGGTTAACGTGGATTTTTACAACTCGGTTTTTTTTTTTTTTTTTTCTTTCTTGGAAGCTTAAAAAGGTCTTAAACATCCAGAAATAAGTGCCGCTGCTGTCTCACGAAGCTGATATTGGGACTCTTAGAAAATATTTACCATTTTCAAACTCCCTTTAACTTTAAAACATGTTTTACTCCGAGTCGAAGTTAAAGCAGCTCTTTGCTAGTTTTCCTCGAGTAACGCCAGTGGACTAAAGTGATGTTTATCCCGACGGGAGACTACATTTCCCATGAGCACTCGCTGAACATGTCCCGGTTTGCAGCAATTTGACGAATGTTCTGTTTCCAGACTTGCATTGATGAATGAAAGATGATACTGATGAGGTAATGAATAAGATTGTGGATAATTAGATGTATGACGGCTTTGTAAATAACTTAACTTTAACTTTGTTTTTGTTTAACTTTTACTGTGAAAAAAATAAAACGTCTCAAGTCAGGGTATACAAGTCACTCAACTAGTTTAAAGTTGTCATCACAAGTTATTTTAGTACAAAAATATTAAGGTACCCAAAACTAACCAGTGCTGCTTTAAGACAAACTACAGTATAATTAAACAACTTTTCCGAATTTAACCTCGCATATATTCTCATTTACATAATTTTATTTTCATATATATTTTTTCTAATTTATGATCTTATTGATTGATATTGCACTTATTTATCAAAGGAATTTTCCCATGAAATAAATAAAGTTTCTTCTGTCTATATTTAACTGTACTGTCATTCTGCTGCTGACCAGAGAGCGGCGCTGTAGTTTTTTTTTAAAACAACATTATTACATTGGACTCATGTTGGTGTTTGATTTAATCACACTAATATCTAATATATATCTAAGATCACAACACATTTAATGATACATATTAACGTATTATTTGATCGTGACAGTGGTGAGACGTTCAAAGTCGTCTGGAAACCGCAGCAACGACGTTTCTAATGAGCTTCACAGATCTCACCTGTGCGGCCCAGGTGACCCGGCAGGTGGTTCGGATCTGATTGGACTCGTTTGAAGCTACTTTTGTCAACAGCAACGCCGAGTCGAGCACAAGCGCCGATTGAAGAAGAAATCAAAAAATAAATCAGAAGAACTAAGAGGTAAAGTTGTTTTGACGATCGATGTTGGAAGAAATATTGTTTATCAATTTAGTTCTAAACTAGCGCCACTATGGTTCAGCTGTTGAGCTCTTTGGCGAAATAGTGTCGATATATACTGGAATCTATTTATAGTATTTGTTTTAAATAAACTTAATAAAAAAAAAAAAATGTTTAAGTTGTATGTGCAAATGTAACTGAAATGCCAAACGTAACCTAACTAACGAGTAACATTTCAATGGTAAAATGGTTAAAAAGGGTTTGTGCATTTGATCAAAGCAGAGGATCTTTTGAAAGAAACGAATGATCTTTTATTAAATTAAGCCACATAAATACTTGATTTTGATGATTTTTTTTGTTTAAATGTCAGATCGACTCCAGGCTGAGGCTGATCTTCTTCCATGACAAGTCCTTCAAGTGTGCAGCCATGAATCCAGACGACACCTCCAGCCTGAGCTCTCGCCTCCCTCTACCAAGTCCACCTCAATATCCTGCCCCGGATCTGTGCGTGCGGCCCTACAGCCCCCCCCTCTTCACCCTCCACACAGCAGGCCTGCACTCTCTTGCAGGTCTCGCGCCAAAGAACACTCTCACTGACCCGGAGGTGCAGACCACGCTGGGGTCCCCGGCGCCGCCTCATTGTATCCTGTCCATCATCAGCTGCTCGCCCGACGTCTGTCCGTCACTTGACCCCGGCCCCGACCTGGAGTGCTCCGTCTGCTTCAGCCAGTTCAACAACGTGTTCCGCTGCCCCAAGATGCTGCGGTGCCGGCACACCTTCTGCCTGGAGTGTCTGGCCCGCATCAACGTCAAGTCGGCGGCGCCCGACGCCGTCCAGTGCCCGCTGTGTCGCAGCCTCACGCCCCTGCCCGTCCTGGGGCTGCCCAAGCTGGCCACGGACTCGGACGTGCTGGCGTACCTGCCGACCGCCATGCAGAGGGTCTACAGCATCCGCTTCCTGCGCAGCAAAGGGAAGTTGCAGGTCAAAAGGTCAGAATAGTTTCATGAGGTCAGCGACGTTACCTGGTGGAGAGAGTCGTAGATTAAAGTGATGGTTCACACAGAACTCCACTCGTTTTCTACTTGTCCTCGTGTTTACTAAGGGTTGGGATTATTTTAAGAGTAATCTGTTCTTTTTTTTGAGTTTTAGATGAATGTTTGTTCATTTTCATGCAATTTTTTTAAGTGTCTTTTTGAAAGAAGATGAAGAAAACTTTAAAATTTGTCAAATTATCAGTTGTTTAAGAACTACTTTGATTTGTTCAACTGTTGCAGTGCTGAAGTAAAGTAGATATATTTGACCAATTAAGTATTTTAGTGTAGATTAAAAAACATAATATTGCTAACATTCTTTCATTTGTAGGGCATTTAGCCTTTTCTTTTTTTTAATTGGACTATTTCACAGACATATATTTTTTTTGTGGCTTAGTCAACATAAGTGTTGGTAGAAAAAATGAGTGATTGGAATGAATTGGATTTTTGGTAAAAATAACCCTTTTAATCTGCACTTGTTAGGCTCTAGTTGGCATAGAAAGGGTTAAATATTTAATAATAATAATAAAATGATCTATTGGTGAAAAATGAACATTTGTAAAATGTATGCTAATCAACATTTCAGAATCGAACATTTTTTTTGGTTCTGTGAACTTCCCCGCAACTTTTCAAACATTTTTAAAATAATTGGGTGACTTAACATGTAATATTTACTTGATTCAATGGTTAAAGATAAATAATTTTTTAACTTTTTTTAATCTGAAGTATTATCACATTTTAAAAATAAATAAATAAATGTATTGCATGTGCAATAGTCACCATTATTAAGGACATGAATTAAAGAATATATATATATTTTAAGAACAACAAATGTTACTTTACAATAAGGACAAAAGATTCTATTAATACGATTATACTAGTGTCCAGTATTAAATCATACATGAGTTGAATAAACCAGTTTTGTCTTGACCTCGTCGCCTCTGTTGCTGCCCCCTGCCGGACAATAAATGAATAGTTTGGTCCAGACAAAGTAATGTGACGCTCCTGTGACAAGTGCGTGTTTAGAACCGACACTCGATGTCATTTTGTCAACATTGTTCTCACAGAAGATGTTTTCATCTCACACTTCTGCCACCAAAGGTCATCCTGTGAAGGTCAGCTGCGGCTCGGTCCGCGGGCAGCGGGTCACTCTCTGGACGTCGGTCTCCCCAGCCCCCCAGCCCGGTCCGGCGCAGGAGAGGACGGATGTCTGTTCAGACTGACCAGTCAGCCGGCGTGTCGAGCCTTCCTGCTGACCACTGTGGTCCTGATGCTGGTGCTGCTGACCGGCATCATCATCTTCATCGTCACCTTCAAGGACGGTCAGTGACTTCTCTTCTCTTCTGGCAAATACTCAACTTACTGTTGATAGTTCTCTCGCTTCTGTAGACGAGCAGCTGCTCCGCTGCTGTGGCTGAAGGACCAGGACCAGGACCAGGACCTTCTCCTGCCTCCTGAAGACTGACCAGTGGTTTTGAGTCGCTTTGGAACTCCATGCATGTAATACTCAAGTCTGCAGGCAGGCGGCAGTATACACTTGATTTCCCGAAAATACTTTTAAAAACCATGGGCGCTTTATTTATGAGTTGTTTTATATCCGACTATTGTGTTTTAAATTTTAATGTAAAAATAAATTTTATGTATTTAAGCGTTTTAATGACATGTTTTGTTGAACCTGAATAAATGCATTTTGTGAAGGAAGTTGTTTTTCAAGCTGTTTTATTTTTAACTATATTACTTTAAAAACTTACAGATATATCATTTTGGAATTCAAAAGGTGATGCACATAATGGAAAAAATATATATAAATCATACTTAAATACTTGGTCTATAAACACAATCTGATTTGAACGCACTGAGGTATCGAGTTAAATAAGATTATTTAAGTTAAAATCAATGACTGCAAGTTTCATCTCAGATGAAGATAAAGGAAACTGAAAGAGTTTCAATGTGTGACAGTGATCTGTCCCTTTAGGAATGTGTAACTGATTTGACTCGTTCAAACTGTGTTTGTTCTAGTTTTCTTTTATCTTTTCCACTCTTTTATTCCTCTTTTTCTACCCCATTAATTTTGGGGAAAATCTTCAACTCATGTTTCAACTCCTTCCACTTTGACCTACTACGACCTACTTTGACCTACTTTGACCTACTTTTCTAATTCCACTACTACCTATACTACTAATACCACTACTGCTTCTACTTTTACTACTTATTCTGCTACTAATTTGACTTTTCTACTAATTTTACTACTAATTCCACTTCTACTTTAACTCCTAATTCCACTAATACTTCTAATTCCCCTACTACTTCTACTTTAACTACTAATTCTCCTACTACTTCTACTTTTACTACTAATTCTCCTACTACTACTACTACTTTTACTTTCCTACTACTACTATTTTTACAACCAATTCCACTTCTACTTTTAAAACTAATTCCACTTCTACTTTTAATACTATTCCACTACTACTTCCACAGCACAGCAGGGTCAGCGTTCACACTGCCTTTTGTTCTGGAAATGTACTCTTTCTAGTTTTAATCTGGATCAAACCTCCGGATGTTAAATACCGCTAATGGATCGGGATAACTATGATTAAAAAAAACAAAATCTTTTTCTTTTTTCATTAAGACTTTTCAAAATATTCGCAATGCATTTGTTTATTTGTTGATGCTCGGATGAAAAATAAATGATGAATAAAAGCGAGTGTTCTTTACATTGCTAGTATCACATGATCCTCATATCAAATAAAAAGGAATTTTAATCCAAATTTTTGCTAAAATTAGGTTAACATACCTTTGAAAATATAATTTGATCAAAATATCAAATGAAAGTGGTTGAACTTCAAAACACACAGAGGACGAGGAGGGAGTTTGAAAAGCTGTGAAGATAATCGAATGATGACCAAAGGTCTGTGAAACAAGAGAGTGTGTGTTTGGAAACAGAGGATTTCTAAGGAAAGAGGTCAGTGGACACGACTGTTCTGTCGCTCGCCACGACGTCACACCAATCAAAAAAACAAACCAGCCTTGAAATATCCTGTTTTATTTATATGATGACATCATCCTCTGAACACTCATCAGTGAGAAGCAGATGCAGCACGAATGCTCCTCCCATGATGCAACACTAATAGATTCAGGGACTCATTTATTCCTCGTGATATTAGATTGTTTAATTCTGAGTTTGGGGACAGAAGTGAAAAGATGATTATATTCTATGTTAATCTTTTAATCCTTTTCTTTGTTATTTTTCTTTGATCTATTTTCTTTATCTTTAGACTTAGATTGTGCCATCTTGCACTTTTTATTGCCCTTTGTTCTTATTTGTTTTTTCCATCCATCCATCCATCCATCCATCCATCCATCCATCCATCCATCCATCCATCAATCCCTTAATTTATGCATCAATTCATCCATCCGTTAATTAATTATTCACTGATTCATTCATCCATTAATTAATTAATTAATTGATTTATTCTTCCATCCATCCATCCATCCATCCTGCCTGCCCAAAAAAATGAAAGTTTCTTAGGCATCCCATTTATCAATTACTACATTTTTATATTGAATTAAAACACAATATACATACATTGATCCTATACTAGAACAAATCAACAGCCTTTAAATTCTTTGAGTAAATCACAGGAAATATTAGCTTTTTAATTTGAATCAATTTAATACTTTCACTATACTCTTTAAGCTTGAATGTATCTTTAATATTTGGATGGTTTTCATTTTATTTTAAGATTTGTGAATGTAATATTTGCTGAGGATGATGAAAAGATTAATTATTTTAATGGCTGTAATGAATACAAATTCAATTCAGCAACACTTTGAAACAGAACGTGAAAAAAGCAAAAGTTATTTCAAAGAAAACTCATTTAAAAATGAGTGAATGGAATTGTTTTTAATTGAGTGATGGAAAACATGAGGAAACATCATGAACGGTGGGATTCAACACAACGGTGGTCTCCATGGAGACGAGGACAGTTGCTAAGGTGTGTCATCCGTCAAATACAACACACTGTTAACCAGCCAACCTGTGACCACGCCCCCTGTCACTCACCTTCACTCAAGACTGTTATGTAATACTTCAGTGATTTAACCGAACTTTATTGTTGTTTATATTATTTGTTCACTTTTATTGCTATTTTCCGAGACAAAAATGACATCACAGACATTAGTTGTGACACATGTGCGAGTGTGTGTCGGCGAGAGGCGTCTGTACTGACAACAGTGTTGTGTGTGACACATGTGAGGTAATGTGTTGTGTTGATGGAGCGACTTGTTGTCTTCCAATAAAACATCCAAAGGGTTTGGAAAGAGACGATGGAAAAAGAATAAATGAAAAGAACGCCCTCAGATCCTATAATAATATTTATTAATAATAATAATAATATATTCTGTTAAAGAGACCTAACAATATAGCTTTGTCTGAATCACCCAAGTTTATAGTTCATTTAATTATTGATATCTAAAGAAAAACATCATGTATTTGTAGAAAATAAATAAATACATACATTAAAAATATATAAAGAAGATGCTTTGAAAGTTATTTTTAGTGAATATATGAATATATATGGATAATTTAATATAATTCATTAAATAAAATAAATTGTCACGTTGACTCACCATTAACACACATGTTTTTTTTACTGTTAGCTTTATATTATTAGTAAATAAAAAATGTGTGTGTGGGTTTATGTGCATGCGTGGGTCGTTTGTGTATGGGGGTGTGTGTTTGTGCGCGCATGTGTGTGCGTGTGTATGTGCGGGTTTGTGTGTGTGCATGTGCGTGTGTGTACGGGTGTGTGTGCGTGTGTGCGTGTAGGGGTGTGCGTGCATGTGTGCAAGTGTGTGCATGCGTGTGTGTGTGCATGTGTGTGTGTGTGTTCGCGTGCGAGTTCGTGTGAGCGCCAAAATGAGCTTCGCCCATCCTTCATGAAAGTGTAACACGTGCGTGTGTGTGTGTGTGTGCGTGTGTGTGTGTGTGTGCGGGTGTGTGTGTGTGCATGCGGATGTGTGTGTGCATGCGTGTGTGTGTGTCAGTGTTCCTCCACCTCTCTGAAATATTCCGCCTGCAGGGATCTCACTGTCCTTCAGCCTCTAACGTTCATCAACCCACTCTATCCTGAGTCGATCACAGCGTTTAAAATAATTAATACCTTCTTTGCACGGAAATCGTCACCAGTTTATTTATTCTCTGCGGCCAGAGTGTGAGGAAGATCTCAAATAGAGATGTTCGCCTCTCACACCAGCTGTTTCTAAAAATATGTTGTGACGACAGATGAACGCAGATGTTGATGTTTGAACCATAACAACTATTTCTGTTTGTTTCTCGGATGAAAACTAAGCAGTGGAACGTCTGCAGTCGGTGTCTTGAGGGTTGAATCTTTCGAGGTGAAAATAAGACTAATGGAGGTTGTTAGGCTATTTTAAGATTTCAAGAATGGGATCTTTTTAAGCCGTTCTGATCGTAAGAATTGTTAAAATCCTGTTCTTTTACATTTTCGTAAACAACAATATTGGTTAATTAGGCTCTTAAGTATCTTTAGTTATCACACATGACGTATTACCCAGTGTGTTCAAAATAAAAAACTCAATTACTTTCACCAATTTTCACAGCGTTTCGTCATTTTTGTGTTGCAATTAAACTCTCAGCCACTATATGGCAGTAGTCAATACGTTCTCCGCAACTAACTGGACGTTTAAATCCTGCGAGATCACTGAGGACGAGAGGATACAGTCGACTTTAGCAGCTTTTAAAGCTGATGTTTGGACATATTTTGGTTTGAAAACAAATGAAAGCAGTTACGACTTCATCAAGAGTCATGTGGTCTGTAAATACTACAACACCAGAGTCAATTACTGGACAATACTACATATATATACTTGTTACTACACTATCACAACACCAGAGTCAAGTACTGGATAATACTACACATATATAATTGTTCATTGTGGAGCCTCTGCTCAAAAAAGGCTTAGACCCAACTGACCTCAGTAATTTCAGGCCTATTTCTAAGCTCCCTTTCTTGTCCAAGATCTTGGAGAAGGTGGTGTCTGAGCAGCTGTTCCTGGATCAGAGCGACATCCATGAGAAGTTTCAGTCTGGCTTCCGTAAACATCACTCTACGGAGACAGCTTTATTGAAAGTGTCCAGTGACATCATGATGTCGGCTGACTCTGGTAAATTCACTGTTCTGGTTCTCTTGGATCTGTCCTCAGCCTTTGACACAGTTGATCACCAGATCCTGCTGAGAAGACTTAGGGATGAAGTGGGACTGTCTGGGTCTGTGTTAGAATGGTTCTCATCTTACCTTTCTGGGCGCAGTTTTAGTGTATCTGCCAATCAAATGAGGTCTGAATCGGCAGATCTGTTGTGTGGAGTCCCTCAAGGTTCTGTTCTGGGTCCTTTATTGTTTTTGCTGTACTTGATTCCCCTCGGTAAAATCATTCAGAGATTTCCAGATGTTTCTTATCACATTTTTGCTGATGACATCCAGCTCTACTGCTCTGTTGATCCTACTGAGCCCCAGAGGCTGAACTTAATCAATTGTTTGCTAGAAATCAAACAATGAGTGAAAACACTTTACAGCTTAATGTGGACAAAACTGAAACTCTGGTGATTGCTCCTGATGATAAGGTTCCAGGGTTGAGTCAGTACTTGGGTGACTTAGGTCAGTCTGTCAAACTGAGCCTGAGAAACCTGGGTGTTGTATTTGATAAACCCATGTCTCTTGTTCAACACTGTAGAAAACTGACCAGAAACTGTTTCCTTCAACTGAGAAAAATCTCTAAATTTAGGAAAATGTTGTCTGAACATGTTTTGGATCTTTTAATCCATGCGTTTGTTTCTTCTCGTCTGGACTATTGTAACAGTTTATTTTCATGTCTTAACAAGAAGGATCTGTCTCACCTGCAGTTGATTCAGAACTCTGCAGCGAGAATTCTGACCCGCTCTAGTAGAAGAACTCACATTTCTCCGATCCTTAAAACTCTTCACTGGCTGCCAGTTTCTTTCAGGATCAACTTTAAAATTCTGGTTCTTACTTTCAGATCTATTCATGGTCAGACCTTCCATCAGTGATCTGATCCAGACTTACACCCCAGCTCGGGCTCTGAGGTCTGTGGATCAGAATCTACTTATGGTTCCACGCACACGACTCAGGACCAGAGGAGAGAAATCTTTTCAGGCTGTTGCTCCTAAGCTTTGGAACGATCTTCCTCTCTTTGCGCTTGATGATCTACTGACTCCTTTAAGAAACATCTTAAGACGTTTCTATTTGTTCAGGCTTTTCCTTGATTTTCTGGAACTCCTGTTGTGTTATGAGTTTTATCTTGATCTTTAAAGTATATATTTTATTTAATATGTTTTGATTGTTTAAGTGCTTCGTGACCCTGGTCTGGAAAAGCGCTATACAAATAAAAATTACTTACTTACTTACTTAATATATTGCAATATATCGTATCGTTGTCTCTGCATCGTGATACGCATCATATCATCAAGTCATTGTTTCTACACACATGCGAGAAATAGAAACTGAACTAAAGAAGCGAGTACAACATACACAACATGCTATTAATGATGTTTTTGATTTCTAGGGTGAGACACAGAAACAAGTGAACTCTCCATTTGTACATTTTTATCAAGAAACTCTATTCTAGTTACTATTTAGGTAAATATTTTTTTCCTGTATCAAAAACCTCTGACACAGATTAAACTCAATAAACATGAAATATCCTTTTGACCTGAACCTGAGTAAACCTACCTTCGTCACGACGCTATCAGGTCTGAGGCCTTTGTCAGGAAACACACAATATTTAGTTTCACTGCTGCGTCACCAGTGAAAATATTGTTGTGAATGCAGTGAACTTTACATCAGAGTGTGAAGCGCGTCAACAGATCTGAACTCACTTTGACTTCTCACCGTTTTCTTCTGGAACTCAACTTGGTTTGAAGTGAAGTCGGCGCGGAATCAAACCCAAAAGGTGAATAATTGACAGCGTGAAAACACTTGCGATGATTGAAAAAAACACAGCGTTTATTCACTCCTTCCCTTTGAGGATTTGTTCCGACGGCGTTTGCGTGTGCGTTCAATTAAAACTACAAATTATGAAGTCACAAGTTAAGCCGATGTAGCGTGTCAAAGCAACTGGAAAAACATTCCAAAAGATCTGAGCGAGAGCCTCTGTGGTCTGAGCCTGAGGAGATGAAGTAAAAGTCACTCCTCACGCGAGCAGAGCGTTGGTTGGAGGGCGTGTGGAGGAGACTGAGGACAAGACGAGGACATCTTAGGACAGGAATTCATGTTTATTTCCATCTTACTGTCTTATTTTTACACACAAGACAGGAGACACGGAGAACTATGTGAGGGTAGTGAAGAAAACTAGATAAAACTTTGAGGCCCTTTTAGCGAATATTGAGCAGGTGTGTCTAAGGGTGTGTCCCTAATCGCACACTTCTGCACTTAATATTTTTGATTGCACAAGTGCGTCCCGATGAGCAGTGTGCGAAAATGAGTACTCAAATTGAGTGTGGATCGATGGACACTTTCCATCCTCAACGGCCGCCATCTTAGTGACGTAGATGAAGCTAAACTGAAGCGTCTTCAGAGCAGATACTGACGTAAATGTCTTGAGAAAACACTCATGTACCAAAGCAACACAACAGTAATGAAACACAACCTAATAACTTGTTTTGTTTGGCGAAAAGTGTTCGTAAGTGTCGGCGATAGTTTTTCAACGGCTGGTTACAATCAGTGTTAAAAAGTTGTAGAAGAAGAAGAAGATGTCGAGTCATTTCCTGTAAGTGCATAGCGACATGTTTTGATTTGAGACAGTACTACACTGTCGAACATTTGAGCACTGCTCAAGTAAGTGCACTGTCTTACAGTGAACTGCAAAGCAAAGTAAGTCGTGGGCCAAAAAAAGGCCATTTACCAAACTGTCTTAAACAGGAAGTTAGGTTATGTAGAACTTTATTGATTAATTCTTTATTTCTTTATATTATTTATTATAAAGAAATTAAGTACAAGTGTGGTTGTGATATTGTCGTTCTTTGAGATTCAATCCATCCTAATTGAAACATTATTGAATTCCCCTCTTTCGGAATTACTAACTTACTATGATTGCTGACTAGGATAATATCTCTTCCTTATCTTAACTTTATAGGTCACGATATTATCATGAAGATTCATCTACTTTGATATTATCCAAGTGTCAAGACTAAACAAGTTATTGAAATCCTGGATTGATACATAGATAAGTATGCCAAAATAATATAATAAACCATCAATATATAAATATATGTTCCTAGTCCATCATCACATCATCCTTAATTCCCGATATTGTCATGGAAATATGCTCATAATTTGGAGTTATTTAACAAATAGTGGGATGAGACTGTCTTATAAATCCTTTAGATAAAGAATTACTGAAGAAATACGGTGATAAATACTTTATTAGTTGTAATACCCAGAGACAAATTGGGATTTTACCAAACTGAACATGAATATACCGGTAAAATGAACAGACAAACATCACTTAACCCAGCATACATATAATTCGGTTAATTCCTTTAAAATATGCCAATAAATGAATCTATACAAAGGTAAGTAATTGACAAGTTTGAAGGTATTTTTTGGAGAATTTATTTGGAATCTTTAATGCAAATATGTGTATTCATTAAACAAAATTAATTGATATGTGAATCTGTATTATCACTTGTTTTAAAAGTCATAACCCGATAGCCCACCATGATCAAAGTATATTCATTAATAATAATGACACGTGACTTAAAAAAAACAATAAATATGTCAATGTTTAAGATAAAATAAGGAATATAACGTATCCATGTCAACAATTATACAGAAAAACATCAAGAAAGTGATGAAGTGAGAGTGTTTCAAAGAGGAGAAACAAACACAGAAATAATTCAGTTAAATTCTTCATCCAAGAATAAAAAATGTCATCACAATCACACTTATACTTTTGGTTCCAGTGACTAAGATGGTTAAAGGATTTTGGCATCTTAACTGATTGAGTTGATGATTGAAAAACAAATAAATCAAGTGAAAACTTTTGGTTTCATTACCAAGTAAAATGTTTGATTCTGGTAAATGATTAATTTGTTATTAGTCAAATATCTCATCTTTAATTGAGATATTTCACAAGAATAACATAGCCTTGAGCAGGAATTTGACTTGAAAACTTCCACAGAACTAATTCCGACTATAATTCTCCCGCGATGAAAGGTTTGCGATGGCGTGCGGCTTCGCTCAGCCTCCCCTGCAGCTGTGGAACATAGATCGAGTGCGTGCTTCTGCAACTAAATTTAAATCCAACAACAATAATCCGAGAGGCGGGTGTTTTCCTCGCTGGCCGCCGGCGGGACGACCACACCCACCGTGCAGGTATTTAACCAGGTCGTGTGCAGGGTTCAGAACCACGAGGGGGGATGCCGGTTTGACTGAGGAAAATAAAAGAAGGTTTTACTAAAAATAGAAAAAGCGAGCGGATGAGCGAGGCCAGCCTGAGGGAGTGACGCAGGTGGATCCACGTACAGGTGTGAGACAGGAAGTCTGATCTAATAATAGCAGCGAGTCCTAAAGGCGACCTCAGGCATGTCTTCAAGCTGCAGGATGGTTCCGATCGCTCTGGGCCCCGTGGAGACGACCAACGGCGTCACGTCCCTCACATGCATCCAGCCTGTCCCCGCACGGGGCCGCAGACCTCGCAGGGTTCTGTACCCGGCCTCTCGAAGCAGGCGGCGCCCCCTGAGGCAGGACCCCGACCAGGCCGTGCGATGGCTGCTCTTCCTCTCCGCCCTGGTCTTCCTGCAGATCTACAGCGAGGAGACAAACACCTGCACAGGTAATACTCACCTCTCATTTGAGACGCTTCTACAGATGACATGACATCACGTTTCTAACCACCACAGAGAGTCCAGAGGTCTCCCCGGGCTTGGACAGCGAGTCCTGCCGAGGCTCAGAGTCGGGGAGGACGCAGGAGCAGACGTGGAGGATTCACACCGTGACCTCGCTTTCAGAAGGTCAGCTGGAGTGTGTCGTGGCCTGATGTTCTTGGATTCTCAACCTGGTGAGAGTCGACGCTCTTGATCACAAAACTTTGATCACATTTGAAAATGTGCAACAAAAACACTTGATGTACCGAGTCACATGACCACATGACTCCAAGAAGACCCGGTGAGATCTGTGAGATCTGAAGAAGAGACTCTTCTAAGACTTTGGTGCAGGTTTTCATGAAAATGTTGACCTTCTGTAAATATTTAAAGTATGAACTTTATCTGAAATTGTAAAATTGTTAATAAAAAGCATTTGTGTTGTTAAAGTTTCTTCACTCCTGTTCATTTTAAGTATATGTTTCCAACTTTTAGTAACATGTAGAGGATTGTATTTGCAAGAATATGTTGATATAATACGTATCATGATACAGTGTATGGATATATGTGTACTATTGTCCAGTACTTGACTCTGGTGTTGTGATAGTGTAGTAACAAGTATATATGTGTAGTATTGTCGAGTACTTGACTCTGATGTTGTGATAGTGTAGTAACAAGTATATATGTGTAGTATTGTCGAGTACTTGACTCTGGTGTTGTGATAGTGTAGTAACAAGGATATATGTGTAGTATTGTCCAGTACTTGACTCTGGTGTTGTGATAGTGTAGTAACAAGTATATATGTGTAGTATTGTCCAGTACTTGACTCTGGTGTTGTGATAGTGTAGTAACAAGTATATATGTGTAGTATTGTTGAGTACTTGACTCTGGTGTTGTGATAGTGTAGTAACAAGTATATATGTGTAGTATTGTCCAGTACTTGACTCTGGTGTTGTGATAGTGTAGTAACAAGTATATATGTGTAGTATTGTCGAGTACTTGACTCTGATGTTGTGATAGTGTAGTAACAAGTATATATGTGTAGTATTGTCCAGTACTTGACTCTGGTGTTGTGATAGTGTAGTAACAAGGATATATGTGTAGTATTGTCCAGTACTTGACTCTGGTGTTGTGATAGTGTAGTAACAAGTATATATGTGTAGTATTGTCCAGTACTTGACTCTGGTGTTGTGATAGTGTAGTAACAAGTATATATGTGTAGTATTGTTGAGTACTTGACTCTGGTGTTGTGATAGTGTAGTAACAAGTATATATGTGTAGTATTGTCCAGTACTTGACTCTGGTGTTGTGATAGTGTAGTAACAAGTATATATGTGTAGTATTGTCTAGTACTTAACTCTGGTGTTGTGATAGTGTAGTAACAAGTATATATGTGTAGTATTGTCCAGTACTTGCCTCTGGTGTTGTGATAGTGTAGTAACAAGTATATATGTGTAGTATTGTCTAGTACTTAACTCTGGTGTTGTGATAGTGTAGTAACAAGTATATATGTGTAGTATTGTCCAGTACTTGACTCTGGTGTTGTGATAGTGTAGTAACAAGTATATATGTGTAGTATTGTCCAGTACTTGACTCTGGTGTTGTGATAGTGTAGTAACAAGTATATATGTGTAGTATTGTCCAGTACTTGACTCTGGTTTTTTGATAGTGTAGTAACATGTATATATGTGTAGTATTGTCCAGTACATGACTCTGGTGTTGTGATAGTGTAGTAACAAGTATATATGTGTAGTATTGTCCAGTACTTGACTCTGGTGTTGTGATAGTGTAGTAACAAGTATATATGTGTAGTTTTGTTGAGTACTTGACTCTGGTGTTGTGATAGTGTAGTAACAAGTATATATGTGTAGTATTGTCCAGTACTTGACTCTGGTGTTGTGATAGTGTAGTAACAAGTATATATGTGTAGTATTGTTGAGTACTTGACTCTGGTGTTGTGATAGTGTAGTAACAAGTATATATGTGTAGTATTGTCCAGTACTTGACTCTGGTGTTGTGATAGTGTAGTAACAAGTATATATGTGTAGTATTGTCCAGTACTTGACTCTGGTGTTGTGATAGTGTAGTAACAAGGATATATGTGTAGTATTGTCCAGTACTTGACTCTGGTGTTGTGATAGTGTAATAACAAGGATATATGTGTAGTATTGTCCAGTACTTGACTCTGGTGTTGTGATAGTGTAGTAACAAGGATATATGTGTAGTATTGTCCAGTACTTGACTCTGGTGTTGTGATAGTGTAGTAACAAGGATATATGTGTAGTATTGTCCAGTACTTGACTCTGGTGTTGTAGTATTTACAGACCACATGACTCTTGACGAAGTCGTAACTGCTTTCGTTTGTTTTCAAACCAAAATTTGTCCAAACATCCAATTTAAAAGCTGCTGGTTCACTGTATCCTCTCGTCCTCAGTCATTGCCTGGATCTCAGGATTTGCTCCTTTAGCTGCGGAGGACGTAATAAATGCTGCCATCTGGCTGCAAAACATTTAATTGCAACACAAATATTTACTAATGTGAATATTTTCATTTTATTTAAAAAAAAACTATTTTAAATACACTTAACTGAAATAGCAACCATTAAAAAACTATAATAAAAATAATATATGATACAAAAGCAAAAGAAAAAGAAATCCAGAATCGATATCCTGAAAAAAAACATTGTGATACATCAATATTTCACTAAGAGCAAGTGTAATGGCGTGGGTTCAAATATTTCGGTTCATCTTTTCTGCAGCCTTGAGCTCCGCAGTTCTGTCTCAGGAAACGGAGGCGCCGTGGGAAGCATGTGTATCATCTCGGGAGGAATGTTTGGGTGTCAACCGTAACCTTCTTCTTTGTGGAGATGAAACGATGAGTCAGCGAGGTAATCCCTCCCGTCGGCCAACTGGAGACACGACATGCAGTATATCTTCTCCAGGCTCGTGTCGCTGTGTGAGAACCTGAGTGTCGGCGCTTGTCTTGGAATGTAAACCAGAAGTTTCCAAAGGTCTTGTATTTTTTTGTCGTTGTTTGCACACGTGCTGAACGGTTCCAGAAATAGAAAAAAGTTTCCCGACTTTCATATTCACCGTTTAAAAATATCCAAAAATGTTCCAGATGTGAGCGTCGATACTTCCTGCTGGTTCTGGGTTCTGGGTCACTTTAAGACCTAAACCCACCAAGTCCAATCATTCAGACCTTATCCTTGACGTCTTCATTTCCTGACAAATTAAACCTAATTTTAACCTTTTATTAAACTTTTTTTTTTCATATCGGAACCAAAGTTCATTGATGGAAATATAGAAAAAATACCCTTTAGCTCAGCTTCTTAAAAGATTAAAAATTGTAATGTATTTGGACCAAAACAAAAGTTAAATCTCTGATTTTATTTTTAATTTCAACAGTCCATGAATAAGGACCCCATGTATTATTAGATGGCTTATTATTGTAGTAAAATCACACTTAAATAAACATATTTTTATACAATTATCTCACAAATTGAAAAAAGAAAATCATTTTTAAGTTCATGAATTCTGATAAGGTCGCCTCACAGCAAGAAGGTTGCTGGTTCGCTTCCAGTCCGAGCCAATAGGTGACCTTTCAGTCTGGAGTCTGGGTTTACTCCGGGCACTCCGGTTTCCTCCCACAGTCCAAAAACATAAAGAGGAACGTGGGAAAAATTGTCCATAGGTATTGGTGTGTGTGTGAATGGTTGTCTGTCTTTGTGTGTGCCCTGCGACAGACTGGCTTCCTGTCCAGGGTGTCCCCTACCTTTAGCCCAATGAAACTGGGATAGACTCCAGTCTCCCCGCGTCCCACACAAGGGATAGAGCGGTAGAAAATGAATGAATGAATGAATTCTGATAAAGCTATGGCTTGACAAAAAAAACCTGGTTAAATACACTGATAATCTGAGTTAATCCCTCTGAGATTATGACTAACGTGAGATCAATGTCACTTCGTTGTCAGGTCCTTATATAGACAAAGAGACTCGATAATGACTCTCGACTCGTCTGTCGCTCACGATGACTACATTGAAAGCTTCGTAGAGACATCACGTCAGTGTGTGTCAGTGTCGTCGTTCCTTCACCGCACTTTTGAACCTGGCATTCCTGGCATAGTTCAGTACAGTAACCGTCTCTGTCTTCAGAGTTCCCAGCATCCAGGAAGTGTTGACCTTTAATACCACTTTCATCTTTCACCAAAGCAGGAATGGAGTTCCTCATAGTATCACAATTAAACAGGAAAGTCCAGATTTTTCAACACAAAGATAATCTTCTTTAATGGCATGAATGAATGAAAAAGACCCAACGAAGACATTACAAGCTATTAATCATCGTCTTCTTTCTTTCCCTCAACATCAGTTTTAGTTGGAAGTCACTGTCAAATTGTTGACCTCAAAAAGCCTTATCTTATCTTAAACACTGCTTCTTTATCGGTGACAATATCAACATTAATTCCATTTTATTTAAGACAACGATCCCGCGGACCACATTTAATGAGTGGCGGGCCACATTTGGCCCCCGGGCCATGACAGATTTGATTTAGATAAGGTCTCTTGCAAACGTCTTTCTTAGGACTCAAGTTTTGAATGAAGATCAAATGAAACCTGGAAGAACTTGAACCTCTGGAGCAGTTGCTGTGTTAGACTGAGGTGGTCGAGGTGTGAATGACTTTCAGAGGGATGTAGAATTTAGCATCTTTGTGCTGCAGAGTCACCATGACAAGATCACTTGCAGACCACATGACTCTTGACGAAGTCGTAACTGTGATCATTTGTTTTCAAACCAAAATATGTCCAAACATCAGTTTTAAAAGCTGCTGGAGTCACTGTATCCTCTCGTCCTCAGTCATCGCCAGGATCTCGCCAATTTTCTTTTTTTTTTTAGCTGCAGAAGTTGAATTGCAACAGAAAAAATGAACAAACGTCATGAATATTTGAATATTATTCTTTCTTTTTTATTCTTGAAGGCGTTTAGATCAGGGGTCACCAACCTTTTTGCAACTGCGAGCTACTTCAAGGTCATTGTGTATTTAAAAACATCAGTTTTGTACACAATTTAGAAATAATTCAATATATTTGATCACGGATGATACACTAAATCCCTCTAATACAAGTCTTCAATAACACATTAAAAGAACAGAGAATTGAAGATAATACGATGGTTACTTTGGTTTCTACTCCTTTTGAGTCTTTAAAAAAGAAATTCTCGTATCTTTAAAATTCTCCCTTTTATTACAAATTGAACAATTCACAGTTTTCCTGTCAATAAACTAGGGAAATACACAATAAAAAAAAAGGATTCTATAGATTTGTATTTATACTTTAATAAGCATTTATCTCCACAATAATAGAAAACAATAGATCATTTAATGCTGTAACACAAGAGAACCAGACCTGCTAGATCCAAACTGGGCTCCAGACGCTTATGTAAGAATGACATTGTTGCTCCGTTTTTTTTTTTTTAAATAACTAGTCTAGTGTGTTGAACATACTGGAGAAAATGAGAAAAGGAAGACTAATGATGTCATGAGGTGATTGAGGAGGTCAGCTGTGACGAGGAAAGATGGTGAAGACAAGAGGAGAACAAGACAGAATAAGCAGGAATTGTATGACGTTAAACGTCTTGCTTCAGCTCCTTCTTCAGAAAACAAGGGGATCTCCTGGAAAGCAGAAGGCGTGAAAGAACCAGGACGGACAACACACACCTGGGTCAGCGCTTTATTTTAAATCCCTTATTCTGCGCTGCATTCAAAGATGGTTATTAAAGACACGACTGAAGACTACGTGACATGAACTTGATCCGCTTTTGAACAAAGCGGGAGAGAAAGTTCACCTCAAGATGGTTTGCTTGCGAAACATTGTTACACGACTCCACTGTTGACGGAATCTTCAGAGTTGTCAAAATATCTGGGTTAAGGTGAAGATATAAGGTTTCAATAAACACTTCTTTATCGGAGAAATATATCTTCTATTACATTCTTTTTTTTACATTTTTAAATCTATTTGTTTTAAAATGAAAGCTTATGTAATTTTCTATTCAAATCTGAATTTAGATTTTTCAAATCTATTTTCTACTTGTAAGTATTTATTTATTCCTTAATGTTTCTTCTTTATTCTCGATCATGTCAGTCCAAAATTCAATACTTTTGCGTTCGATGATCTACTGACTCCTTCAAGAAGCATCTTAAGACATTCTTAATTGTGCTTTTTCTTAACTTACTGGGACTTCTGTGTTTGTCTTATGTGTCTTGATATTTTAAAGTATATATATTTTAAGTGTTTATTGTTTTTGATTGTTCAAGTGCTTTGTGACCCTGGTCTAGAAAGATCTTTACAAATAACTATTACTTCCTTACTTACTTACTGACAACAGCATCTAAAAGTATCTAAATATAAAACATAAATATGCTACTTTATTTTATCCAGAAGATAACATTCTTCTTCAAACTTTGTTTGTTAGACTGACGCAAACAACAGGCATTTAGTGTTTATATGTCATTAAACTTGGAAAAAAAAGCATCTTTACCAGGTTTTTATTCATTGGAAGGCTTGACATCTAAGGACAGAGTCATAAATGAGTCATACAAGGAAAAGAAAAGAGAAAAGCAGGGGATTAATAAAATATCTATGTTTGAAGGTCACACTTTCAAAGATTTGAAATGAAGAGAACGCACACAGGAAAAACTATTTAAAAATGAAAGAAATGCAAATATATAAATATATACCTGAATTAAAATAAAATAAAATACAACAAAAGTGAAATTATAATGTGGGTGGAGAGAGATTAGACACGTAAGATCATGAATCACTTTATAATCGTCGCGTTTTTTCCTTAATGCTTCGCTGCAAAGTCGCAGTAAATGAATTATTTTATTATTTTATTATTATAAAAGACAGATGTTGAACATTTATAAGTTCTATTGTATTGTATCGGAGGAAAAAAAAGGCTGTACATCTGGCGCCTGAATTGTTAAATAACTATTAATAAATATGTTTGCAAGAATCTCAACGTCACGAAGAATGAAGTGTTGAATGAAGCTAAGAAGACTGAAGGTCAGTCGTTGTTCTGGAGTTATTGAATCAGTTTAAGTGTGTGTGTGTGTGTGTGTGTGTGTCAGGGTGCAGCTACTGGTTCTTCTTGTTGCTACAAAAGAAAACTTCTCCGGATCACAGGCATCTTTTGAAAGTTCTTTGAGTCGTTTTGAATCTTTAAGGTTTTGTTGAAACAAAAACGTAAAAAACGATGTTAATAAAGTTCCACTTAATAAGATGCACAAAATCCCGGTAAAACTAGTATTACAAGGTCATTTGAACTCCAAATGTTACTTAACTCTCTAGTGTCTATTAAACTATTTGAATTAATTTTCCAGGAAATATTGACGACGTGACAAGAAAGACTTAGACATACTTTAACTTCTTTATTGTCCCCTTTAATTTCTGTTTCATTATACACACTAGTGTAGTGGAATAAATACAGTGAAAAAGCAGTTTAAAATATCAACAGTTACAATTTCTGTCCATAATATCACAGAATAAAAAGATATAATTAAAATAAAAGGTTTTCCACATTTCCAATGTTCATTCATATATACCAAGTTTGTATCAGAGACTGGTTTAGGGATCAGTAAAGTGTGCTTACCATCTGGATCCCTAAATATTTTGAAGAATTAGTTGCAACTTTAACTCCATTTTTTCCCTTCTTTACATCTGTGTGTTTTGTGCGAGCAAGTCACATGTTATAAAATATTAATATCTGTTAGTTGCTTTTGATATTAAAAAAAAAAGAAATCAATTCTTAATGTATAAATATTTCTTATTTCTCCGAGTGCTTTAAAGTTTAAGTTCAGTCAGATATTGACCCTGACGTTATTGAGTTTAACTAAAGACGTTCATGACCTTCACCACGTCTTCATCTGGCTTCACTTTACACTCACTCCACGTCACATGACTTCTAGTCTGAGAATTTTTTCTCTTCTGTTCATCTGCTGGAATTTTGTAGCCGGCGCTGACGTAAAAACACCCTTTTTTCCTCCCGCGAGTCCAGCAGTTACAGGAATGAACACCAGCCCGTGGTGGTCGTGAGTGACATAACATACTTTCCCTCCATCACGAGAGGAGGTTCCAACTCGGGAAGTGACGACGCGGCAAATTCATCATCATGTTTGGTTTGTGGCACGAGAGTCTAAGACTTCCAGGATCATATCAAAGACAGTCTCGCCATGAAACTGGTCGACCTCTTCGACAGGACTGCGCCTCTTCCTGCACGTACCCCCGTTCACATGGCTCAGGTCCAGCCCCGGCATTCAAAAGACCCCTTTGATCGGAGGCCACGCCGCCGAAGTGACCCACATACCCGCCGTATAACGACCACATGTGACCAGGGGGCGTCACTCGAGGGGGGCGGGAGGGGGGGGGGGGGGTCCACGTTTGTTTAGCTGCCTCAGTGAGGAACCGCAGGGGGAGAAACCATGATGGTGGAAGAAGAAGGGATGGAAAAGAGATGTGGAGACGATGACTTTGTTGAAGCGGGAAGTTTGATGCACGACACGACCATGTGGTGGGGGTCGTTTGTGGGTCGTTAGAGGGTCGTTTGTGGGTCGTTTGTGGGTCGTTTGTGGGTCGTTTGTGGGTCGTTTGTGGGTCGTTTGTGGGTCGTTTGTGGGTCATTCATATTGTGGACGAAGAGTCGGGATATTATTTTCAGAGTAATCAGTTCTTTTTAGAGGTCTATACAAAAAACGTTTGTTCATTTTAATGTAGCGACTGGAGCTCAGTTGTCTTCGTCTTCATCTTCGTCCACTTGGAAACTGTCTCTGCGTTACACAACCTCTCCAATTGAACTGAACTTAAAATGAGCATTTGTGTGATAACCGTTGTGTTGTTCAAAGCGTCGATGTGTGCAAGTGTTGACAGTTGGTGTGCAGGAATGTTCTAGGATGTTCGTGATTGTGTGGGCGTTTGGATAATTGTTCAGGGGTGTGTTTGCCAGTGTAGCCGTGTGTGAAGATGTGTGTATTGTCAACAAATGTCGGGTTGTGTAGTTTTACTGTGCATGAACATTGATGCAGGTGCACAAAAGTGTGTTTGTTTGAGTGTTTTCAATCAGTTTTTTGCTTTTCTTTGTGTTGTGCGTTGATATTACTTCAGCATTAACTTGTACTTAGTTGTGTAATTTGGTTTGGTTGTGTAGCAGTTTATAGATGTGACTTGTAGTCTGGTTTACACAAGTGTGTATTTGAATAGAGGTGTGTTACTGTGAATGTGTTTTTTTTCTTGGTGTTTTGTTAAATCTTAAACGTTAATAATTGTGTATTTTATGAGTCAGTGTGTAGCCTAATGTGTGTGTATCGTTGCATATGTGTGTCGGCCCAAGTTTGTTAGTGTGTACTATAGCGTGTATTTTTTCATATTTTGAAATGTGTGTATATGTTCAGTAGTACTTTCTTTATCTTTGTGTGCTCATAACCTGTGTGTTAATGTGTGTTGTGAGTCTGCTTTGGTGTGGGTTTGAATTTTCCATTATGTGTGTGTGTATGTGGGTATACACTGCGTTGTGTGCTTTTCAATTGTTGGAATATTTTTGCCGGTCCAAGTTTCTTAGTGTGTTCTAAAGCGTGTATTTTTGTATGTTTTCAAATCTTTTTCCATATGTTGTACATGACCTGTGTGTAAATGTGTGTTGTGAGTCTGCTTTGGTGTGGGTTTGAATTTTCCATTATGTGTGTGTGTATGTGGGTATACACTGCGTTGTGTGCTTTTCAATTGTTGGAATATTTTTGCCGGTCCAAGTTTCTTAGTGTGTTCTAAAGCGTGTATTTTTGTATGTTTTCAAATCTTTTTCCATATGTTGTACATGACCTGTGTGTAAATGTGTGTTGTGAGTCTGCTTTGGTGTGAGTTTGCCAGTATGTGTGTGTGTGTGCATGTGGGTAAAACACACAACGCAGTGTGTGTTAATAATATTTTTGTTTGGATAAGATTGGGGGAAAAAGGGAACTATTTTCAATATTAATAAGTCAAATATTTTGAAGGACTTGTAACTGATTTGAACTGAGTTGTGTGAGAAACAGTTTTGCAACTTTTATTTTATTACAACATTTCCTCGTCTTGGTATCAGTTTAAGTCCCAGTTTTTTCCCACCACAACAGAGAATGTTGACTCAAAAACCATCAGCGCGACGATGACATCAGCGTTAAGCCAGTGTCAGTTTGTGAATCAGTCGAAGAGGTTTCTATTCGTCTGCTACCTTTACCGTGAAAAACCTCGTCAGGTGTCAGGATCAGGGCAAACAGCCAAGTCACGTACACAAGGTTTCAGAGCAAGAACACAAAAAGTGACGTAGACTCTAGTCACAGAAGTTTAATCCCTTATCAAAACCAAACGTGCAAGTCTTAAAACATGTTGCATTAGAGCGTCGTGTCACACAGGAAACACAGCTTCTCCTTTTCATGGTAATTTCATGTTGTTTCGTTGACAAATTAAACTCTGGAAACTCCCCGAACCACAGTTTTAATGGAACAACCCTGGAGTTTAAATTCCTAAAATAGAAATGTTTCACTATTTTCATCACAATGATCCTTAATTGGTTTCTTCTTGAAATTTTATTTCCTCCTGAGTTTCTCTGAAAAATTCACCTTAAATACACGTTTATCCAGTGAGTGAGTTATTTTAATATTAAAGAACCTTTCGGTTCATTTTTTATCGTCATTTTTTTTTGTATTTAACTCAAAATATCCAGCTGAGTTTTAAGTTTGCTGGTAAAGTTGTTGAAACTTTCCAGCAAACGTGTTGTGTCTCTACTGTACACGTATGTGTTGGCATGTGAACGAGGTCATGCTGACGTGTTTATTTACCTTCCAGGTGGAATTTCTTGAATTTGCGACACAAATGAATGCTTGTGAATTATGAATGTGACTTTGAAAGTAGAGACTTTTTGTTTTTGCATGATTTCACTCGTAAATAATGTAACTTAGACTGTGATAACAAACATAGAAAACTGGCTTCTTATTTCAATAGAATATTTAAAGGTCCGTGTACTTTCCGTTCATTCAATATTTATCATTTTTGAAACGCAAATCAAAAAACAGATTTCAGGAATTTTTATTTTATTTTAATTTTTTAAACAGGAAATTAAAACCCAATTTAATGGCATCTTCTTCAAAAAATCGATACGCTTTCAGAAAAGATCTCGAATTTCTGTATCTCATTTTTCAATGTTTAAATCTTCAGTGTTTGAGGATGGATTCTGAAACAGGAAGTGCAGGTTCAGTGACGTGGGTGAGATGATTATTACTGCTGATGACTTAATAACTCCTGTGGAGTCATATTACTTAGAACTATACAGTCACATTAACATTGAACTTGTTCATATCCCCATCTTTCTTCATATAAATCTTTATAACTTCTTGTGTCTTAATAATATTTACTGTATACAAAAAAGACGTTTGCAATACATTTCATTTTTTTTCCTTCAGTAAATCACGTGATTTTGTAAATTATGTTGCTTTATTGTTTAAATAAATCAAGGTTGTCAATAAAAATGATGAGAAAAAAACATAATTCTAGATAGCTAGAAATAACTCGGCTCGCCTTGTGGTAAGAAAAAGTATTGCATGTCTACGTCTGACTTAATCGATCAGCAGCGATCATTAGATCTGAGACATTGACTGAAGACACTCATGCTGTAAGTTAAGGTTATATTGGAGATATACTGAGAAAGAACAACACAGAGGCATCTATTTGTATTGGATCAGTCAGATATGATTGACAGTTCAGTACCTTGAGTCCTCAAACCCGTTATCAGCCTCGACCTTCACTGTCTAAAGACTAAATACTGACACATTAACATTATACACACATATATATATATAAAAAAATTCTGCAAGTATAAAAATCAAAAATAGAAAATCAAGGCAAATTCCACTTTTATGGCTGTATTTTAATTAAAAAAAACCTGCTGCACATATTGAAAAAATAAAATGTGTGTTTCAAACTTTAACATGGATTGGTTCACAGTTTTGACGTTAGTTTTTAATGATAAATGAACGGTTGATGGTATATCAGTGACATCAGTATTTTAATTTGGTAAATTTGACATTTCATATGTTGAAAATGTCATTTAAACGTTTTTTTGTTGATGTTTTTTACACAATTACTAATTTAATTTGATCATTTCTATATTGGTAGGTTGAATTTGTTTATGTATTTAATCATTTATTTTAAAATGAATATTTTCTCTTCAATTTACGCATAGAATTTGATATTTGAATTCCAATAATTTGAAAATACACTTTCTAACATTTATATTTTTCAATTTGTAGACTTTTAAATTAAAAAATAAAATAGTTAATAACTAGCGATCTTCCCAGACTGATTGAATCGAGCACGGAGCCCCTCGCTCTGAATTTCAAAATGAAAACTACCTCTGCTGCCAAATACCTGAAATGTTACTGTTCGCTTTGGGAGCCGCCATCAAGAATTGATGTACAAGTGTCTCTACGTCGTCACATGATCACCTGTGAGTCACATGATTGGCTGAAAGTTTGATCAAGAAGCTCGGTGTTCTATTGGTAACGTCTGGAGACTCTGTTATACCAACATTTTTATATTGAATTTAAAAAGCTACTAATAATTCAAATTCATTCAATAAAGTTTTACCTTACCCTTAATAAAAATGTTATAAATGTTTACTGAATTAAGAGTATTTTTCCAGCGTGTCCTGGGTCTGCCTTTGGCTCCCTCCCAACTGGATATACCAGGAAGTGATAATAAATAACTTAAAAATACTTTGAGAAGTTATTTTTAAATCTCTTTGTAAGGCCAATATGTAATGAAGAATCAATGCTTTTTTTAATTTGAATTAAAATATCCAACTCTATGTGTAAAAAAAGCTTAATTTTAAAAATATTTTAATTTTTATATTCAATTCTTTAAAAAAAAAACCAAATAAAAAGATTATTTTTTCAACATTTGACACTTTAAATTCAACCCTACATTATTCTGATGGCACTGACATACATGGATAAATACTGTTAATAACTTACTTATAAATACTGTTTTTGTTGCTCTTCCATGTACACATAAAGTACCTGGGAAATACTTCCTCACCTTATTGTCAACTTTCATAATTCCGGATGATTCAGCAGATTCTTCAGTCTGTCGTCAGATTCTTTCTCAGATGATTTTTGTTGTAACTTTTCATTCTTGAGCAACAGGAGGTGAGAAGGAGTGTCCAGAGCTGGAGGGCGTGACCCAGAAGAAGAAAAGAACAGCATTGACTTTGAAAGTATAAAACCAGGACTCTCCGCAGTAGAGATCATACACCTGACACCCTCACAGAGACCAGAAAGCAACATGTATTCAAGGACGAACAGCGTGACCATGACGGTCCAGCCCGAGAGGTTCGCCTTCCCCAGGATGGCCACGAGAAACACGGAGCCGGAGGTCTTCACCTTCGAGCGGATCCCGGCTCAAGCCACCGCCGTGAGCTCCTTCGTGCCCGCCCGGCCCAAGAAGCGCTGCACCCGGGTCATGTACCCGGCCAAGGTGCGCATGCACCTGCCGCCCCCGGAGAAGAACCAGGCCAAGCGCTGGCTGATCCTCCTGTGCCTGGTGGTCCTCTGGCAGATCTACTCCGAGGACCCGTGCGTCGACGCGCCGCTGGGCAGCACCGGGAACCCGATCCAGAGCGTCCAGTCAGCGGAGGAACAAGCGGGCGCATCAGCGTCAAGACCCGCCTGTCAAGAGGCTTCGACCATCGACTCGGTTCTGCCCGGATCCGCCTGCGTCCCCGCGGGTCAGGAGCCGCAGAGCAGCCGCGGGTTCGAGCAGAGCGCGGCGGGGAACAGCTACATGGTGGCCCTGCTGGTCTACCACAGACTGGGCGGAGACAAGTAAAAATCCATTCAATTGGAGAGGAACACTAAACCAGAACCATCGGGTTCTTTATTTAAAAAAAAAAAGAACAATCGAAAATCCTCCAGGAAAAAGCAGCGGTGCGCTCGCTGTGACGCAGCCCGGGGAGGACGCACCAGACGCCGGCGTCAGTCCGAGCAGCTCCCGCTGAGAGGTGGAGGAGCAGAGGACACTTGAAGAACTGATACTTGAACTTGACAAAACTTGAAATGACACGAGTGTGATCGAGACGCACAATGACTGTTACTGCACTTAGCCGAAGGGAAAAAAAGTGGAATTTTATTACACACTTGAAAATTCACTTTACTAGGCCCAAACTGACAATGTTTGACGTTTATTTATGATATTTATTTGTTATTTGCTATTTATTGAACACAATTTTAATAAAAAAAAATGTTTGAATGAATTCTATATTTGTGCTTGTTTTATTTTTACTATCGACAAATTATTCTCTTTTTATATGTTTGAGATATTTATGTAAGTGATATATATTTATTTATTAATAATATATATATATGTATATTACTAATATAGAGGCACTAGTTTGTGTACTTGACCATGGCAAACAAAAAGTAAAATCACTTCAATAGTTTCAATTAACAATATAAACCTTTTGAAGTTGAATATGTTTTATTTGAAACAAGAGTACATGGAAACGTAAGTAAGTAAGTAATTTGTATTTATATAGCGCTTTTCCAGACCAGGGTCACAAAGCGCTTAAACAATCAAAACAATACTCAATAAAATATATACTTTAAAGGTCAAGATAAAACTGAGAACAACACAGGAGTCTCAGAAAATCAAGGAAAAGCCTGAACAAATAAAAATGTCTTAAGATGTTTCTTGAAGGAGTCAGTAGATCATCAAACACAGATGTTTGTTGAAGGAGTCAGTAGATCATCAAACACAGATGTTTGTTGAAGGAGTCAGTAGGTCATCAAACACAGATGTTTCTTGAAGGAGTCAGTAGATCATCAAACACAGATGTTTCTTGAAGGAGTCAGTAGATCATCAAACACAGATGTTTCTTGAAGGAGTCAGTAGATCATCAAACACAGATGTTTCTTGAAGGAGTCAGTAGATCATCAAACACAGATGTTTCTTGAAGGAGTCAGTAGATCATCAAACACAGATGTTTCTTGAAGGAGTCAGTAGATCATCAAACACAGATGTTTCTTGAAGGAGTCAGTAGATCATCAAACACAGATGTTTCTTGAAGGAGTCAGTAGATCATCAAACACAGATGTTTCTTGAAGGAGTCAGTAGATCATCAAACACAGAGATGTTTCTTGAAGGAGTCAGTAGATCATCAAACACAGATGTTTCTTGAAGGAGTCAGTAGATCATCAAACACAGATGTTTCTTGAAGGAGTCAGTAGATCATCAAACACAGATGTTTCTTGAAGGAGTCAGTAGATCATCAAACACAGATGTTTCTTGAAGGAGTCAGTAGATCATCAAACACAGATGTTTCTTGAAGGAGTCAGTAGATCATCAAACACAGAGATCGTTCCAAAGCTTAGGAGCAACAGCCTGAAAAGATTTCTCTTCTCTGGTCCTCAACGGAAACGTCATGTTTTTAAGGAGATAATTGTCTGATACTATTTCAAACAAATACCTGGCGAGGTACAATGTAAACAATGTGACAGAAATGGCCGCACTAATGGAAACTTCAGCTCAAGTGTAAACAGTTTCCTGCTCGTCTTCATTCTTCAGTGAGTGTTTTATGTTCGTCAAGCAGAGAAACACAGAGTGAAATAAGAAGATCGTCAACAGATTACAGTTTTGTTGATGCAGATTTAAAAATAACAATGACAGATGAATGTCAAAAAAGACCATGAACATTTAGAAAAACAAGACCATAGGATGCTCCCCCTAACATACATTAACTCTTGTGCTATCTCAGGTTCGAGGTGACCCAATGACCTGAAAACCAACCTGTTTGTCGTATCCCTTGTGTTGTCACTGGGTCAAGGTGAACGACCTCCACCACTGCATATTCATCAATTGTTCCCGGGTCTTCGGGTCACCTTGACCCTGAGACGACACAAGAGTTAATAATCTCTTTTAAACTTGTTGTACTTGCGTTGAAAGAAGATGTAGTGAAGTCGAAACATGGTTCATTATCTTATAAATCCACGACTGAATAGACCTTTATATCTGCTATTAGTAGATATGTTTAATTTTTACACAAACTTGTCCTGCTTATATATTTTAGGTAGAAGTTTATTGATCCCTCAGGAGGTCTCCTTTGGGTAATTGTTTTTTTCCAATTAGACACAGCAATACTTTATAATACTAATTTAAAATACTACAATAATAATAATAATAATAATAATCATTTAAAATAATATTAATTTGGCGTGTGTTGCGTCTGTCTCTTGGCTTCCTCCCAACTGGATATACCAGGAAGTAAACCACTAAAAAATGAACTTGAAAATACTTTAAATAGTCATTTGATTTGATTTATATTTCTTATATATTAAGAATCATTGCGGCCACAGTTTGCTGACGTCGTGTAAAGACACCACAAAAATGATGAGTAAGCTTTTACGAATCTAATAATCGAATCGTCTAATTTGTTTATTTAGTGATTGACGCTCAAATGAATGTCTATTCTAGCTTCTTATCGATGACATCATGCCTCGCAGACGTTACCTCATACTTTCACCGAGCATGTATAGGTTTTTATTGAGGCCTGAGGGCGACTGGGGAAGACTGGCCGTTGTTGTTGTTGTTGACGTTGTCATGGAGACATTGCATAGTCATACATGTCCTAAAGAACACAGAGATCTAAGTGTTTAATCTGGGTTCAATTAAAAAGCTGTTTGATTGGTTTGAAAAAGATCGAAAAAATGCATCCATTACACTAGAATTGTTAGGAAAAGTTTTGCAATGGGTTGAAAATAAACTTGCTTTACCAGACATTAATCTTACTTTTAGAAACTTTACAAAAGGTTTTGTATAAACAATTGGCAGGATTTCAGGCTGAATTTTTTATCATAGATTTTTCTGTGATTATCTGGACTTTTCCGTTAAATGTTGTTCATCATTCAAGTCTGATGTGACTTAAAATGAGATAAAAAACACTATAATTTCATATATGTGATGTTTTTATTGGAGGACGGTCGGAATATGAACATGTATGATCTATTTGGATTTCCAGGCCACAGCTCATGATGTCATAAACCCTAGCGTCGAACCACCAGGCAGTAAACACCGGCAGTCGTGCCAGGTTTCAACAGAAGCGCACGTGTTGCTGATACTTGGCAACAGATTCAAACAAACCTGTCGAGCACCTGGTCTCACCGCAGGTAACTGAAGACGAAATAGAAAGTTTCAGCTGCTTCTGGATCTTCATTTCTGGTCTACTCTTACAAAGTTTACTCGTGTCTACTCTACGTCATTGCATCCCATCACGTCAGTTTGTTATCTGGAGCGCGTCACATCCTTTTGTGCGTTAAGTGGATTGAACCAGATAGAGAAACAGCCAGAGTTAAAAAAGTATCTGGTGTGTTGTGCCTTCAGGGTTTAACAATGGGTGTGTCCCAAATCGCACACTTCTGCACTTTCACTTAATATTTTGAGTCCCGATGAGCAGTGTGCACAAATGTAGTGTGCAATGAGCACTCAATTGGTGCACTCAAACGGCCAGAAAATTGAGTGTGGATCGATGGACACTTTCCAACATTAACGTCCTCCATCTTAGTGACGTAGATGACGCTAAACTGAAGCTAAACTGAAGCTACGTCACTGACGACGCATCTTCGGGGCAGATAGCGGCGTCGATGTCTTTAGAAAACACAAATGTGACCACAAAACAACACAACAACAGTGATAACACAATGAAACACAACTTAATAACTTGTTTCAATTGGAGAAAAGTGCTGTCAAGTGTCTGTGATATGGTTCCAACTACTGGTTGCAATCAGTGTGAAAAAGTAGTAGAAGAAGAAGAAGTTGTCGAGTCATTTCCTGTAAGTGTGTAGCAGAAGTGTTTAAATTTGTAACAGTACTACCCCGTTGAAGTTTGCACACTGCACAAGTACCTGCACCGTCTCACAGTGTACTGTAAAGCAGTGCACCTGGAGAAGTAAGGTAAGGTAAAACTTTATTGATTGAAATTGTTTTTTTTCCAATAGCCAATACATTGAGCAATTTTTTATAGGGAGTGAGTCAATGTGCAAGGCATTCTGGGATACCACTTTCTACTAAGGATGGCCCTGAAGAACCTCACAAGTTAGGAGGATTCTCATTCCTCAACTTTTGATTCTTGAACAGCCCTTAGTCATCCTGATTTTGAGCTTGAGGAAGCAGTTTCATGGATTAGGGGATTAAATCTAAATCGGTCCATTGAGCAGCTTCAAAGGCTCTGCTGGATGTTTCCTAATTCACTTCATCGGGATCTCAAGTTCCAGCCTGTCGGAGTCAGGATTCTGTCCTGGTGGAAAAACACCTCAACTTTCTCTTTGGTTATTGATAAAAAAAAAGTTTTACTGTAGTTGCCTCTGGCTTACAAAATAACATTTCTGGCCAAACATTGAACTCTTAACCACAACCATTCCCGTCATCCTCATCCTTTCTTCACGGAAAATTCCAATATTTTTTAACAGCCCTGACAGTAAAGTTTCTGATTCTTATTATGTCTTAAAAAAACAACTTTGTTCACAACTTTATCCGTTTATCTAGACATTGAAGTCAATTTCCTTGTGTTTCACATCAGTCATCGTTGTAGCTTTTTTTCCAACACAAATATTGTCACGTGCGCTGTTGTCTTGTTGTGACAGTGGGTCAGCTGGCAGTTGTGTTGTTGTGCGCCGTATCACCGAGTCTCTTTTTATCTGCCGCCGTGGTTGAGCCGCAAAGAGATAACGTCCTCAACAACATCGCCGCCTGCACAATATTGTTTACACCTCGCACACGCACACGCCAAACCAGCGCTCGCACACACACACACACACACACACAAACCCACTCGTGTGTCACGGGCTATTAATACACTGGTGATTCCTACACATGTTTGTGTATTCGACGACACGAGGTCGTCACGGAACGTCCTGCTGGAACATGTGGTTAACTGCCGCCCCCTTCATCTCACACGGAGGTCCTCGCTGCACACACATGCACACACATGCACACGCACACGCAACACTGCACGCACAACATTGCACTAATATTTCAACCATTTTTTAAAGGTTGCACATTTAATCCCTCTCTCTCCTTCCCAGCTGTTCAAAATGGGTCTGGTTCTGCTCAAGGTCTCTCTTCATACCCACAAGCAAGATTTTCAAGAAAATGTAAAAAAAATACTAGCTGGTTTGTTAGCTTAACAGTATCAATGACATTTTTACCTCACTTTTTGTCACATTTATCTTATTTTATAACATTTATAATGATAAACATTCAACATTTCTTCTGATTTGAAACCTTTATCTCTTTGTTAACTTTCAAGTTTAGGATGACATTTCCATTGGTACAGTTATTAAGTCATTCTGATTTTATTAAGTCAATTATTAGTAAAATGTATTTAGTAAACAAGCAATTTACTAAAAAATAACATTGCTTTTGTCTGGCTGACAATGATCCAGTACTATTTTCTGATTCCATTAGTATATTTTTTAAACAATAAACAAGTATTTTTAGAAATGTAATGACATTACAAAAACAATGTCTTACTTATTTACTTACTTACTTTAGTAAGTTACTTTTGTTGTGGTTATTTATACAATGACTATTTGTCTTTTTTATTTCGTAGAAGTATATTTAAAACTTCAAAGTTTATGCATTTTTTGGAGGAAGTTTCCCAGTAGTTGTAAAGAAAGGAGAGAGGACAGTACCTTGGGGCACACCAGTATTACTCTCTACATGAAAACTGAGGTTTGTTGGTGATCAAGGCCATTTTATTACATGTTTGTTTACTGAAATAGAAAACTCTTATCGTACAAAACCACCTGTAGAAGTATATACTATGATATTGTTGCATGGTTTGGTCATTACAGGTATTTTTTAAATGGTTTTTCTACTAGGTTTTTGGCAATTGTAATACTTTACTAAGTTATAATATCTCTGAACCCTTCAGTTTGCAGGAGGAGTGTAGGTGATTCCGTGATAAAATAAATAACTCGCTTCAACAAGATTAAACAAGTAACTCGGCTCTAACTGATCGTCTTCTTCATTCCATCACGGTGAGTCGTCTCCGGCAGGAAACAAGTTGAAATGGTCGAGTGGGCAGCGACCAGAGAAGGGAAGCAGATCAGGGAACAGGGGGATTCCCTTGTTTCATCAGAAAGGAAGTGGATGTGTGTAAAATCTAATCCTAGATAATCTGTGACAAAACAACAACAACAAAAAATCCTGCGTATCACAATAACTATGACTCAACAGAATATTGGTAGCGAAAGCTTCTGTTAAAATGACGTAGATCTAGTGAAACAATTTTTAAAGTTTATTAAAAGATGGATTAAAAAGAACAAAACGCTGTTATATCTGTGTGCAGCTTCAAACTGAGCCAGAACCTTGTGATCAGTTCCTTATTAAACAGAAAAGTTTTTCACGTACGATTTATTTTCCTGTTCTGGTCGACACGTATGCCCTGACTTTTGTTGGAACATAACGGAAGTGAAACTATGCATTTGACTTATTGAGCCAGGCTTGTTTATGTTGAATTTAAATCTGTTTTTTGTACACATGATTCTAACTCTTCTCTGATTTGCGTTGGCTTTTATCTCGACCAGACATCAGATGAAGAAAGAAGGCTCATCTCACTCCAAGATTAGATTCTTTCCTTTATTTAAAAAATATCAAATCACTTCTTTTTGCTGACCGTGATGACAGGCGTGATGGTGAAATTCCAAAATGTGGATGTCGAAACGGTAACAGGAGTTCAACTTTGTGCAATTTCAAAGTTCTGCAACCGATTCACCGGATGTTCCTCCTCATGCTTGCTGTTGACATGAACTTTAATGTTGTATTTGTGAAGTAACTCTGTTCTTTTTTTTTAAATTGTCCAACAACAGGAGTGAAATAAATAATATGACAGGGTCAAAGATAGTTGAACAGTTTAATGTCACCAAACTATCTGCAACAAGACGTGTAGAGTCTGATTGTGATATGGTCTTTTTATTCTTGGAAATTGGATTTATCTTAATCATCTTTTTGTTTATTCACTCCGACATCGGTTAAACTCTCATTCCAAGTCTGTGTATAATTGTTGACATCAATAATCTATGGTTCCTATCTTATCTTAAACACTGGTATCTTTATAGGTTATTTTAACATGAACGTTAATATATTTGTCCGACAGGCCACATTTAACGACTAATAGGGCCAGAAAATGTACATTTTCCGATTTAATACCATACCAGCCTCAAGATTACACATTTAGCGTTCTGACCTGCTGAGTGAAATCATACCAAGACTGACCCTTCACCTCAGGGTCAAGGTGACCCAAAAATGTGTTATCCCTTGTGTTGTTTCTGGCTCGACGACCACCACCACTGCACATGTATTTATGGATGGAAGCCAGGGAGGTCGTTGACCTTGACCCAGAGACAACACAAGGGATACCTCAAAAAAAATTGTCTTTGGGCCTCTGGGTCACCTTGACCCTGAAAATACACAAGGGATACCTCAAACACATGTTTTTTGGGGCCTTCAGGTCACCTTGACCCTGAAATAACACATGGGATACCTCAAACACATTTTTTTTCTGGCCTCCTAGTCACCTTGACCCTAAGATAACACATGATACTACAAACCCATTTGTCATTGGGCCTCTGGGTCACATTGACCCTGAAATAACACAAGGGATACCTCAAACACATTTGTTTTCTGGCCTCCGGGTCACCTTGACCCTGAGACAACACAAGGGATAGCACAAACCCATTTGTCATTGGGCCTCTGGGTCACCTTGACCCTGAAATAACAGTTAACTCTGTTTCTATGTAAACATTGACTCTAGATTACAGTGACTTCCTGAGGTGACTGGGAATGAATGGATGAATTTACAGAATGTTCTTCCACACCTTCCACACCTGCGCTGACACACGTCTGAATCTGCTCAACAATGAGCGGCTAATATTGAATGGAATGACCAAGTTAAAGCTCTTGCTCAACATCGTCAAGGATCACAAAGGTATCCGAGGAATTGAAAGTATCCGAAGCCGATGTTGACTCTCGGAGGCTCGGCCCGGGCGGAGCCGCTTTCAAGTAACTTTTCATGTATTTAAAACCATTCATTACCTCGGACGGTTCACGTCACGCCCTCGCACTCTCACATCCTGTCTAATTAAAGACTGGTTGAAATGAGCCGCTTGACCTGAAGAAGGAACTTTGACAAACTTTAAAACACAGAATTCCACCTCATTCTTTGTGTTTAGAAAAGTCAACCAATTAGTTAAGTTAAGTTAAAGTGCATTTTTTTCACCCTACATTAAACTTTAATCATTTTCTACTCACCCTAGTGTTGAAAGTATGGGGTTATTTTCAGAGTAGTTATTTTTTATTGTTATGGACAAAAAATGTTTGTTCATTTTAATGTAGCAACTGGAGCTCAGTCGTCTTTATCTTCCTCCAAAAAGAGACTTAAAAACCCCCAAATACCTCCATACTGCTCGTCTGTAACGTTCATCTTGTATTAAAGCCTCGACATGAGAAGAATGGTTGAGAGAAAATGAAGGAAGTCAATCTTTAAGGCTTGTTTATAGCAGAAGCTAAAATGCTAACATGCTACACAGACAGGAACACAATCTCCCACTGTCTGCCCGGAGTGTTTCCTGTCTGTGTAGCATGTTAGCATTTTAGCTTCTGCTATAAACAAGCTTAAAATAAACACTTCATTTTTTCTCAACAATTAATTTTGATTTTGAGATTACAAAATGAACATTACAGACGAGCAGTATGGAGGTATTTGGATGTTTTTAAACATCTTTTTGGACAAAGAAAAGTGAGTTTCTTTTGACACCGTCATATGAAGATGTATTTTTACCTATAACTCCAAAAAGGAACAGATTTCTCTAGTAATCCTAACCCTTAGACGACATGAGGGCGAGTAGAAAATGAGTTTGAATGAATCAAAATGTGGTTCAAAACCAAATCTTGAGCGATAAGACCTTGAATCCTCCTTTGTGAAGATCTGGTGATGCTTGGGATGGAGCCGACCTTGGGCCATGAAACACCAGCTGGATAAACCAAGTAAGTTAGTAAGTAAGTAATAGTAATTTGTAAAGATCTTTCTAGACCAGGGTCACAAAGCGCTTGAATAGTTAAAATATATACTTTAAAAGATCAAAACACATAAGACAAACACAGGACTCCCAGAAAAGGATTTCTCTCCTCTGGTCTGAAAACAAATGTGTTTGCGGTATCCCTTGTGTTGTCTCTGGGTCAAGGGTAATAACCTCCACCTGTGCTTATGTATTTCTGTGTTAAGGGGACATTTGTTCGACTATATCAGTTTGTATAAGAAGTTTTAAGAGGTGGAGTAGATTTTAAAAATGAGTAAAAACATTCATAATTTTCGCTGTATATCTGAGAGGATATTCTCTCCGGTGTGTCCTGGGTCTCCCTCCCGACCTCCTATGTCACTACGGAGAAAACTCATTTCAGCTGCTTGTACTAGCGATGTTTTTGAAATTGACAACTGTATGAAAAGAAAAAACTCACACAAACAAAATGTGGGATAGAAGTACATTTAACTGTTAGCATCACTCAATCCAAATATCAGTACTTCAAGAGTTTCTGACTCGTATACTTCACCGTGGTTCCGGTGCACTTGTCTCAGGAACGCCAGGAATCTCAACATGACGGGACATGTGGGGCGACGTGATGCAACGGCCACAGAAAGGAAGTGATATTTGAAGGATCCTCTCCTGGAAAACTACCGACAGTCGCCGGAAGGAAGTGGATCCTTCGGAGTCACAGTCAGCTGGGAGAGGCTGTGAGTCACGAGACCATTGAAACTGTGAGTAGAACCTGTGGCCACACTCCAGGAAAACTCATTTTACATCTTTCAATCTTGTAATCATTATTATTGATCATGAATCATAACAATTATACATATTATATATGTATATATAGTTAGATATATCGTTTTATATTGTTTTAAATGCGATTTAAAGATATTTTAAAGTGTTTTTATTGATCGTTGCTGTTGTAAATTCAAATGCCTTTGAATAAAATGTATTATTATTTTAATTTTTATTATTCAAGTAAATTTGTGAGACAAAAATCCTCATCAGAAGTATTTATTGGTGATTGTTGTGAGTCAAACACATTTATTTCTCCATTAATACTCAAATTTATGCTTGAAAACATTTCAGATATTGATTAAATAAGTTATTAATAAATACTAATGACAAGCTATATATATATATATATATATTTATATAAAGAGTCACTGGTATTATATATAAATACTAGATTTAACTTGTTTTCAATATACTTTATTGATCTCCACAGACAAATCTCACGGAGAAATTCAATACAGATGGTATTTTAAAATACTTTCAACAAATTATTCTAAAATGTAGTTAATTCATTGATTTAATTTGTCAAACTTTGAAAACAACTTCATGAAAATCATTTTAAAAATGGAATTATTTCAGTTTCTAAGTAAAAAAAAAGGCAAGTTTATGTTCAGACTGTGATTTTTAATTGTATTTATTTGGCGACATCCTCTGATCTCTCGTCTTTTCTACGTCATACATGTGACACGACATGTTAGCGTGTTGTTGTTTGTGAAGTCATGTGACGAAGAGGCCTCTCTCGTCGTGTTGCATCATCTGTGACTTGTTTGCAGTAAACAACACATCGGACTCTGGCGTCAAACGTCAGTTGGAGGCGTCGCGTGTCATCGCTGCTGCTGTTTTCTCATCTTCATTCTCATCTTCAGTCTCTTTTCTTGACCTTTTCCTCCTTCATTTCTCCTCCGTGACACAGATGAAGAGTCTACGTCCGGAGCTTCCCTCCGACCTCGCTGACCTCGCTGACTCATGTTTTATCAAAACAATGATCCATTTCTCTGGAGGAGGAGAGTTTACTTTGTGGGTATCACCCCAGAGCAGCCCCTCACTTCCTGAGTTATGTTTCTCCACAACACAGTGATTCATGCAGACGAACAAAGAACCAGCGATCGCGAGAATCTGAGCCCAATTAGACGAAGGATCACATGACAGATGGATCATTAGAAGACAATAACATCACAGTAAACTTCTATTTTCCCCCTTCTTTTAAAATGAGATTTTCACCAACATACACCAAAACAACAATAATAAAAAACTCAATAAGTGTGTTCACATGTAAATATAGACAATATTTACATGCAAAAAACTACACAAAAGCAAACACAGAAAATAGTAAAATATTTCACAATATACCATGTGTGTTTTAGTGTGTGTCTCATTGTTGTGTATTGATGTCGAGGTGGAAGAGTGTCTTCTCTATGTGTGCCATTGTGTTGTTTTGCGGCGTATGTGAATTCTGGTGTTTGGTCGTGTGTGTGTGAGTAGACATGGGTTTTAGTGTGTTCAGTGGGGCAAAAAAGTATTTAGTCAGCCACCAATTGTGCAAGTTCTCCCACTTAAAATAATGACAGAGGTCATTAATTCTGTAATTTTCATCATAGGTTCACTTCAACTGTGAGAGACAGAATGTGAAAAAAAATCCAGGAATTCACATTATAGGATTTTTAAAGAATTTATTTGTAAATTATGGTGGAAAATAAGTATTTGGTCAATAACAAAAATTCAACTCGATACTTTGTAATATAACCTTAACAATAACAATAACAGAGGTCAAACGATTACTAGAGGTCTTTACCAGGTTTGCACACACAGTAGCTGGTATTTTGGCCCATTCCTCCATGCAGATCTTCTCGAGAGCAGTGATGTGTTGGGGCTGTCGCCGAGCAACACGGACTTTCAACTCCCTCCACAGATTTTCTATTGGGTTGAGGTCTGGAGACTGGCTAGGCCACTCCAGGACTTTCAAATGCTTCTTACGGAGCCACTCCTTTGTTGCCCGGGCGATGTGTTTGGGATCATTGTCATGCTGGAAGACATGTTTCATCTTCAAAGCTCTCACTGATGGAAGGAGGTTTTGGCTCAAAATCTCACGATACATGACCCATTCATTCTTTCCTTAACACAGATCAGTCATCCTGTCCCCTTAGCAGAAAACCAGCCCCAAAGCATGATGTTTCCACCCCCATGCTTCACAGTAGGTCTGGTGTTCTTGGGATGCAACTCAGTATTCTTCATCCTCCAAACACGACGAGTTGAGTTTATACCAAAAAGTTCTACTTTGGTTTCATCTGACCATGTGACCTTCTCCAAATCCTCTGCTGTATCATCCATGTGTCCTCTGGCAAACTTCAGACGGGCCTGGACATGCACTGGCTTAAGCAGGGGGACACGTCTGGCACTGCAGGATTTGATTCCCTGTCGTTGTAGTTACTGATGGTAACCTTTGTTACTTTGGTCCCAGCTCTCTGCAGGTCATTCACCAGATCCCCCCGTGTAGTTCTGGGATTTTTGCTCACCGTTCTCATGATCATTTTGACCCCACGGGATGAGATCTTGCGTGGAGCCCCAGATCGAGGGAGATGATCAGTGGTCTTGTATGTCTTCCATTTTCTGATAATTGCTCCCACAGTTGATTTTTCCACACAAAGCTGCTTGCCTATTGTAGATTCGCTCTTCCCAGTCTGGTGCAGGTCTACACTTCTTTTCCTGTGTCCTTCGACAGCTCTTTGGTCTTGGCCATAGTGGAGTTTGGAGTCTGACTGTTTGAGGCTGTGGACAGGTGTCTTTTATACAGATAATGACTTCAAACAGGTGCCATTAATACAGGTAAGGAGTGGAGGACAGAAGAGCTTCTTAAAGAAGAAGTTACAGGTCTGTGAGAGCCAGAGATCTTCCTTGTTTGAAGCGACCAAATACTTATTTTCCACCATAATTTACAAATAAATTCTTTAAAAATCCTACAATGTGGATTCCTGGATTTTTTCCAGGATTTTTTGCCCCACTGTATGTGTGTTTTAGTGTGTTCAGATATGTGTGTCTGATTATGGATTTTAGTGTGAATGTTTGTGTCTCACTTTGTTCAGTATGTGATGTTTTTTTGTATGTATTGAAGTCTGATGTACACAATATGTGTTAGTATCTGGGTGCAAATGTGTGTTCTAGTGTGTGCGCTTGATGGTAATATGGTGTTGTTGTGTTCTGCGTTAAAATATGGCTTAAGTTGTGTTTATTCCAGTTGTTAATAGTGTATAGTCACGTGTAGGTTGGGAATATTTTTGTTGTTTCAGTTTGTGTACTTTAGTGTAGGTGTGTGTTTTGATGTGGTTCATTTTATCTGTTGTTGTTTCCTTTTGTGTAGTTCAATGAAACTTTTCAGCCTCTAGATGGCAGCAGTCATTACGTCATCCATTGCTAAAAAAAACAATGAAATCCTGCAAAACCCTGGCGATGACTGAGGACGAGAGGATACGGTGATTAAAGCAGCTTTTAAAGCTGTTTTTTGGTTTCAAAGCAAACGAAAGCAGTTACGACTTTGTCAAGAGTCGTGTTGTCTGTAAATTCTTCACTTTTTAACAACTCAAGGCAGGAAATTGTAAATCATTTCACTGTGATGACGTCGAGCAAACACACTTCCATCTTCAAAGATTGTTTTCACCACTTATTTTAGAAAAACACAACTTTTCAGCGCCAATGAAAACCACTTGAGTGTTTTTTTTTGGTCGTTGTCAGATTGATGGACGAGGGTTCTTAGACTGTTTAGAGATAAGAGCATGACGTGCTGACGTCTCGCTGCCGCATTTGGGAAAGTTTACATTCTGAGGCTCCGAGGAGAGAAAGTTGAGAAGAAGCTGCTGCTGAACCACGTGATCAAACAAACGTGGAGCCGCTTTTGTGTGAGTCACAGAAGTTCTGGAATTCATCACACATGTTCTGTTGAGGTATTTAATGCAAATAAACGATTTATGACACCTGCTAATGTCCCGCATCACGCCACCTACAGGCGTCTGCCAGACTAGCAGTTAATAGACTTCCAGCTTCTAGATCGAAATTTGATGTGTATAAATGAGAAATATATTTAGTAGAAACATGGTGGTATTTTTAAAAAAAAACCAACATTATTCTACACACATAATTCAATGTCCAAGACAAACCGTTAAAACCAGTGTTGAATTCCGTGCTTAACTCTCTACTTCCATCTAGCGTTGTGAACATGAACTGCACAAACAATACTGCAAAAATAAATAATAATAACTAAACAGAAGAACAAAAATGATTCTCGGAGGCAAATATATACTAAAGGCAAATTTAAAAATATGTTAAGAACAAAAATGAAAGGTACAGCTAAAAATACAAAATCTTGCAGTTTGCAATTTTAAACACTAGAGGGCAGCATCCACAGGCACGATTTTGTCACTCTTCCATTTTTTCTTCCCTTTTTTTCCCTATTTTACATAAAATAAATTATTTAATATTACATTATTTTACTATATATTTATGCTATTATTTAAGATAATACAATAAATAAAACGTTTTCTTTTTCATGGGGACGTAATAGGGTTTAGTGATATCCTAAATTACACAATAATATGTTTTTCTTAAATATATATAAAACTATTAAACTTAACTGAATAATAAACTATATATATAATATTTAAATATATATAATTAGAGCACTGTGACAACTTGTAAATACAAAGTTAAAGCGAGCTTAAACTTTGAAATAAAAAAAACCCCAAAAAACTTCTGAATCTCGTACTTTAACATTTTGTTAAAAAACTTTGATTTTTAATCTACTCAAACTATATTACTGTGTATTAAGCTTCAACCTTTATTACAATTAAACGTATAAAAAAAATAGTCTCTTAAATGGTTGATTTTAAACTTTGAATCTTCTGAGATTCCTTCAGTTGTTGAATGAAACATGGTTTATTCGAGTGTAAATCTTGTTGGTGTAGAGAAGTGTGTGGAGGGTAATGGGGGGTAATGGGGGGTGTGGGGGGGAGAGAAGTGTATGAGGGTAATGGGGGGTGTGGGGGGGAGAAGGAGGAGAGAACAGACGTCAGCTGGAAGTGGGAAGTGTTCAAGTCGAGCAGGGAAGGAGGCAGAAGCTGCGAGTGAATGAGCTCCAGACCAGAGTCGCTCTTCAGGGACGAGGAGCCGCAGAGAAGCTTCTTCACTGACGTGAGTAAACGTCAGGACTTACTGAACACACGCGCACGAGGACGAGCTTTTAATTTGATCCATTTCTCAACAAAAAACACGAGTTAAATCCAACTCAGTCTGAAATAAGACACAACACAGTTGCCTCAGTTTTAAAACATTCATAAAGACGCGCCCAAAATGCAAATTTTGTTCTTTTCTCTAAGAAGAAAAGAAAAAGTCACAAGATAACAGTTTCTTATTTATTTTGAACTGAGTGATCCGGGAAATTTAAACACGCATGCGCAACGACAATTGGTCAGTTAACGTGATGGACTGTTGACAGTGAATTTTGGTGGAAAAAAATGTCTTTTGTGTCTCAAAGATAATTTATTGACTACTTTTTTACATGTTTTCATTGAATCCTGATGATCATATTGTCTTCCTAGTTGTGGAATCTCATGAGGGTGTAATTAATTATAAGTAAAATGAAGGTTTAAGTAATAAATACAGTGTAAATCTTAAATTATAAAGTCTTTCTTTGTTGTACATGTGATGTATGTAATAATTCTCCCAAAAGGTATTTCCCAAGGGATCAATCAAGTTCTATCTCAACTCATCTAATATTAAATTTGGATTACAAATCTAGTGTTTGCTTTGAATGTTGCAGTGCATTATGGGACTTGGAAACAGCATGTAAATATTAAGCAAAAATGATTGTATGTTGTCTTTGGCTTCATCGCTGAAGAGTAAAGGTAGAAACAACATGTATTTTTCTGTAGATTTATTAGTAACTGTTTACATAAAGGTTTGTATAAGAAAACTTCTTCAAACCTACTCTGCTGTTCCAAGTGCTTGGATTGCAGGGAGGAGGCCCCAGAACCACCCAGGCAGCCCCGAGTGTGAGGGGTGGGGGGGCGGGCGGGGGTACTTCATCACAAACTAAACAAAACCTGGGACGGGTCCAGTGTTTATTCTCTGCTGAGTTCAAGGGCAAACTGTGTCGCAATGATGAAAGCAAATCAACATTCATCCTTCAGAATCCTCCATTTCCCCGCAACAATGTCCGACCACAAATCGGCGTCTTCTTCGGCGCTCCCAGGGATTCTGGGAAATATTTCATGTGGTGACTGCGGAGCGATTGTCCTGACCTGTCTCCCAGAATCACTTCTGACAACCTGCCTGAGAGCGAGTGTAAACCTGTTGAAGGAAAGGACGCTGGAGATCATGGCTGGTTTCTCTTCGCTCAGAAGTTCAACCGTGTCACACTCTTCAGATGGTTTTAGTTTCAGCGTCAAGTGTTTGTGTCGCACGTTTGTGCGTCAACACAGACTCACAACAAGAGACATGTTTCTTCTCTCACTGCACATCTTCCATCTTAACCTGAACCATCTTCAAAGTTATTGTTTGAAAACCTCAGTAAAAACAACACTTGACTCAGTTATTTGATCCAGTGTTGATGAACTTTTCTTATTTGTTTTTATAACAGTTGTGTTTCCATGTAGTCTTTACTGTATCGGCTTCTATTTTGAGGTGATGTGTGTTTGTGTCTGATACGTGTTGGGTTGTGTGTGTGTTTGTGTCTGATTTTGTGTTGGGTTGGTACGTTTTTTTGTGTTGGGGTGGTGTGTATGTATATACGTACTGTGTTGATGCCTGTCTTTATGTGTTGGGGTGTAGTTTGGTATGTGTTAGCTCTGTGTGTTTGTGTGGTTCTGTGTCTAATTCTGATTCTGTGTTGGGGTACAGTGTGTGCAAGTGGGTGATGTATGTGTGTTAATGTGTTGGGGTGGTGTGTGGATGATCATGTGTTGGGGTGGTGTGTGGATGATCATGTGTTGGAGTGGTGTGTGTATGTTCATGTGTTGGGGTGGTGTATGTGTGTTAATGTGTTGGGGTGGTGTGTGTATGTTCATGTGTTGGGGTGGTGTGTGTACGTTCATGTGTTGGGGTGGTGTGTGTACGTTCATGTGTTGGGGTGGTGTGTGTACGTTAATGTGTTGGGGTGGTGTGTGTATTTTCATGTGTTGGAGTGGTGTATGTGTGTTCATGTGTTGGGGTGGTATGTGTACGTTCATGTGTTGGGGTGGTGTGTGTATGTTCATGTGTTGGGGTGGTATGTGTATGTTCATGTGTTGGGGTGGTGTGTGTATGTTCATGTATTGGGGTGGTGTATGTGTGTTAATGTGTTGGGGTGGTGTGTGTACGATCATGTGTTGGGGTGACGTGTGTATGTTCATGTGTTGGAGTGGTGTGTGTACGTTCATGTGTTGGCGTTGTGTGTGTACGTTCATGTGTTGGGGTGGTGTGTGTTTGTGTGTCCGTGTGTTTATGTGTTGGGGAAGTGTGTTTTTGTTTATGAGTTGGTGTGCTGTGTGTTTATGTGTGTGTGTTAATGTGTTGGTGTGCTGTGTGTTTATGTTTTGGTGTGTGTGTGTGTTAATGTGTTGGTGTGCTGTGTGTGTTTGTGCCTTGTTTGTTAAACTCTATGCTTGTTGACATAAAACATGGCGTGACGTTAAATCTTCATTTGATCTGAAGTCTTGAACCTTCACTTCCACAAATCAAAGCAAGAAACGACACAAACGACTGGACGTTGACCAGATACTGTGAGAAATACTTGAGTCTAATAAAGTTAATTCAAAGTTTAACGTGGACAAAAGTTGACGATCGTTGATTCATGTCTGTTTCTCCTCCTGTCGCCCCACATCTGCGTCTCTAGCGCCTCATCATGACGAGCGAGAAAGAGGGGAAAGTAATCGTGAGATATTTTGGATGCATCACTTCATCATGACTAACTCTGAATGAATTCCTCCTCCACCCAACGAGAAGAACTCTGAGGCCCTCAGGAGCCGTTTGAAGAAGTGGCGGGAGAGCAGCGGCGCTCTTGTCCCGTCCCTCTTTGTGCCAGTGAAATGTGGGGGTCACCAGGGGTCTTTGTGCGTCGGAAAGTGAGGGGGCCGCCCCGGAGTCAGAGAGGGGCCGGGCTGCTGCACACACTGAATAGGTTAGGGGCCACGGCGGCCCGTCTTTGAGAGTGAAGGAGAACATTCTGAGCCGGGGGTGGATGGTCCTCGCGAGGGGCCGTGGTCGGCTCCCTTTGTGCTGCTTTTGTTGAGCGGAGCTGCAGAAGGGACGACGAGGGCCCGTTTAATTTGGGCTTTTTTTTTCTTTTTGGCCCAGAGACGCTCACACGGCGAGCTTGGCTCGACGCTCCGGCTCTGGAGGGAAGTCATGCGTTTTGATGCAATGAGTTCGTGGGCGAGTGAGTCCAGGCTGATACCTGCTTCCTGTTTACTCTGAAACCTCGTTGACGATTGGTTAAGAACAACGTTTAATAGAATAAACAAATAGACCTGCATGATGAGATGAACCCTGATGGTGCGTCGCAGCCTACTCCCATCAGTTTGTGATTGTATGTGTGAATGGGTGAATACGAACTTACTATAAAGCACTTTGGGTGTTAAAAATCAAAGAAAAGTGCTACATAAGTAAGAGCAAATTTACAATTTTAAATGAATCGAATGATACATAAATTGTTTTGAATAATAAAACATCTTATTTTAACTTTTGAACTATGAAAATAAAAATAACTAAGCGACACACTTGAAAGGGATAATTTAAGAAGAAACTATAAATATAACATAAATTAAAGTTAAATAAATCTAAATGATTTACCACTGAATTGTGTAATCTTGTTTATCTTCAGTAAAAATTCCAAAAAAGTGCAAAAACCTTTCAGCAAAAACATATTTTTTGCACTTTTAATAGAAAAACAGTATTTGCCTCTGTCCACTTTTGTTTCTGCTGCCACCTACTGTAGAGTCAGTGTAATGAGCTTTTTTTTTTTATAGATAATTCTCTGCAATCTGGGAAAATTGCATTCTTGGACTCTATGTCAATCAAAAGCGTTCAGCACTTCCTGCCACTTCTCAAGTAGCATCTTAAAAAATGTAGGTCGATCCAAGTCAAAATGGCGGATAAAATGGACCTACATTGAAACCAGTTTCATTTTATTGCGTTTAATTTTGATTTGTTTTATCCATATTTCACCGTGAAATCCGGGCTTTGATTGTTTAATTCTCAGCGTGTTCAGAGCGTTTGTTACTACTACTATATACACGTTTTTTAAATCCGCGCAACCAAAATACACACAAAAGTCAATCTTAAAAAGAGATTTATCACACAATCCTATTGAATAACATCAATAATAATGAACAAAAACATAAAATAATGGACAGAAAAACAATAAAAAACGTGTAAAACATTAAATAAATAACTTAAACGAGTAGTGCCTATAAAATTCTATTGTATCTTGTAATTATTAATAATTGTTTTGTTATTTAATCTTGACAAGAGATTTAGCATTGTTCTCTCCGCCTAGCTTTCTCATGGATGCCACCTTTTTGTAGCGCCTGAATTATGTACGGTGACTTGAGGCCAAGCGTCTGGTTAACTCCGTGGTGTTAAGGATTTTGGCATATAGTCATTTGATTGGTCGACCGAGATGACGTAAAAAATGCTCGTCAGCATCGATTAATCAGCATTAAAAAATGAAACGCAGTGGAGGTTCGACCTGGTCGCCCCAAACATGTCCAGCCTCTGCTCAGATAAAGTACCGCGACTTCATCAAAAGCGAGATCTGAAACGGGGAAATAAGGAAATGAAAGTTCGGAATCATGATTTCATCTCCCAACGATCCAGGTGTGGGTTTTATATCCGTGCAGCGCCGCTTTATTTCCTCTCGTCCCCTCCAGCTGCAGCATTCTTTAATGAAAAGAGGGATACGTTTTGTCCTGCCCAGTTCTGACTGTTCCCTTCACACACCATTTACGAACATCTCTGCTCGAGTGAAGCAACTTTCTCTGCAGCAACTGCCAGTCACGTGGTTTCTGGTCCCACGTCTCCAGGTGCAGGACCGAGCCTGACCCGGTGGATCATCCTTAAGAATGGGAGCGTCTCGGTTTCAGTTGTTTAGCCGAAGGTGTTAATGTAATGGTGTGGTCAGGGTGGTGCTGGTGGGCTGGTGTCTCATCACCGGTTCTGTGGTGGAGTTCGTGGACCGCAGCTGCAGCTGAGCCACTGGTCGTGACGGTGCTGTGGTTCTGGTCCACATCTGAGGGTTGTCTAATTATAACATGACGTGATGCAGGCGATCGTGGCTCCGCAGATGAATGTGTTTAAGTCGTTTTGGGCTGAGATTAGTTCCCTAAGTCAGTTAGTTGTCTCTCCTTAGAGGAGCTAGCTGAGGGGGTTCCTTCCACTGATGGTATTCCAGACCCAGCTAGGATAGACCATGAGGAAATACCCAGGACCAGATGGAGAAATTTACATTTCTACTTTGCCCAGGGTCGGTCATGGGATCCTCCTTAAGAACTTAACCAGGTCCACAGGAGGGTAAAATAAACAGATATGACCTTGACATGACATGTCTCCCTGGTGCAGATGCTTCTTTAATCGCTTTTGTGGGATGGATTTTTAAGGCTGTTGAAGGGACGGGCTCGGTTTTGTCCTCCAGTCTAGTGATGGTGGGTTCAGGACCAAAGACCGACCAGTCAAGCTAGTGAACCTCCACGTATCATGACTTGCTCAGGCTCCTGGTACTAGTTTTTGGTTCTCCACTGCAAGTCATCCATCTTCACCTGCCATGGCCTCGCTCCATAGTCACACTTGACCTCCTCATGACCCCCTCTACATCAATGGACGCCATTATTTGCTCTTTCCTCTTCCCTTGTATATCTATCGCCAACAATCTTATCACGCTTTTCCACTTCACACTTCCGGCCGTGCCCGAATTGACTTGGCGTGACACTACTCTATTTTCTTGTATTTCCACCGACCTTGCCACCTACTCTCGGTAGGCGTAGCCCTCAGAACATATCTCCGCCAAACTTGCTAGCAATGGTGTACTTACCAGACACAAACAGAACCATGGAACCACTTTTCAGGACCAACAATCTACATGAGTCTTTATGGCGCTTTGTGTGTTGTGTGTTCCTTGGGTTTCGCTTCAGTGACATTCTTCTTTTACCAATCAGTGGCCGGTATTTCGTTAACCTTTTTAGTACCGGCACAGCTTGCTTGGAACTAGAGCAGAGCAGGTACTTAAAATGGTATCTTCTTGACATACCTTGCTGGATGAAACAAGTCAAGAAGAGTTAGGGCTACTAGACAACCTGATGGTCATCATTAGCTGGGTTACAGTCACAGTTTTTCACAAACGGTGTTTAAAAGGTTGTTCCAGGTCCAAACCTTGTATTTTAAGTTTCTAGACCCGGCATCTTTGTATGTGGAGTGGAGAGTCGCACGCCTGAAGTCCACGCTAATGACATTAACACAGTTCGATGGCATTATTATTGGACCTGCAGTTGCAAAATGTCACATCTTTTAAGGACGTTAAGGACGACCTCAGATGGTGTATCTGCGTCTATCAGTGCCATTATTACTATATTCATGTCTTCACTAAAGACCAAGACAATGATGGTTCGTAGAATTTAATGTACTTTTAAATAAAGGTGTTTATTAAATCAGTATAGTTTATAAATATGACCTTCAAGCAAGCATCCAGATCCTCATGAGGTCACTTGGATAAATTCCATTTACCTGCTCCCTGACAATAGTTATTCTATCCAGATCCATCATTTATGTGGTTGGCTGGTTTCTCCGTCCGACGCTTTGATTGAACACAGTGTTTGTGTTGGAGCGTGGCTGCTGGAGCTCCCACATGTAACCCTAAACTGAGGCCGGAGGAGTGTGGGAACAAGCGGGTCCAGATTAAAGAACCTAGACCCAGATAAATATCATCTTCTAGGAAATCTGCCGCAGCATCACAGACACGGCGGCGCGCCGGACCGCGTTGTCGGGCGGCGAGCAGCGAAGCGTTCGAGTCGACGACTCGTGACGCAAAGATACGATACACATCTGACAATAACCACAGAAAACAACCGTCTTTATGAATGAATGAGTGTGTGAGCTGCTGTGAAGGAAATATTTGAATTCTTTTAATGCTTAATATGCAAAAATCAACAGGAAGTAAAGGCCCAATTTAAAGTCCACTTTTTACGCAACTTAAACCTGATAATATTTTCCTTTCTTTGGTGGATCCGTCTTTTAATGTCTTGACATAATTGAATGTATTCAACAGACCTCGGCTTTATCATTTTCTCTGTGAACTAAAAAACAACTCTCGCTCTTACTCTAGACTTTTTCATCCAAAATGTCTTCTTTTTTTTATAATAACAGACTCACTTTAGGATAAATATCAGTCTCGTAAACTTGAAAACCTTTTTCTCTTTAGATCAACTCCTTCAATTTAAAGCCACTGTTATCTGGTGTGTGTATCATAAGTACACACTGTGAGCCTTGTGAGGTTTGAGATAAAAGATTTACCGAAGAGACGCCGATGATGACATGAATTTTCCTGTCGTGACAAAGTTGTGTTTGAACTTAAACTGAAGGTTTAAACCAAAGTCTGCGGCGGCAACTTTATCACGTTTGAGTCCTACAAGATTAATAGTCATAATTATTTCTAATAATTTTCTATTTAAAGTATTCTACCAACTAAAAGTATGAAGCTAGCACGCTAACTGTGATGCTAAGAAATGCTAACTGTTGCTATATTATTAACAAAATCACACAAATGAACAAAACGTTTAAGTTACTTATTGTTGTGTTGTTCTTATAGTTGTGTATTATGTTATACATTTAAATAAACTTAATTTCAGTTTCATACCTTCTATACAGTCAGTTATCGACACATAATATCAATATAAACAACAAGTATCTTTATATTATTATTTTATTTTTTTTCCAAAGTGCGCCAACTCATATTTGTTATAGTTGTTAGCATGTGTAGCCTTTTTTGCCGTAAATTCAGTTCACCCATTTATGTCGAGAGCATTTGGCGACTTATATTTGTATACTAATAAAATGTTTATAACTTTATTCATAAAGGTTCTTCATTCAGTCTTACAAGGTGCTTTAGATAAAAAAAAACAGACAACATTGTTGTAATAATGGTGCATTAGAGTACATTTTTACACAGTTTTTCGTTTTTAATTTGTTATTTTGGTTCGCTGTACTTCTTTAGTGTGTACATTAAAGAATATTGTAGTTCTAGTCTTGTTACTGTTCATCGTTGTTCATATATTTAGATATATTTACAATTCTATCATTATATATTCTTAAAGTTGTCATTATTTTAGTTTTACATTTTATTAGTATTATTATATTTATTTTATATAATTTTTCTTATTACTTGAACCGTTTATCCTAATTTGTGTGTTTTGCTGAAACAACTTTCCCCAATGTGGGGAAAATAGAATAAAGAAATAATTATATATATTTATTGTCTTGTTTAAATGCTATTTCAGCAACAATCTATTCTTTAACCTTTTCCTGACCCTTCTTTTGACTCTTCTGAGAGATAGTTCCCCTATGATGTGGTCTGAGTTTTTACTGGAAGTGTGTTGAGATCACATCAGCTGGTTTCCTCGCCGACGTCAAACCATCAGAGTTTATCTCCACGGAGCTTCTGTGTTGAGCAAGTGCTTGAGGAACATGAGTCAGTGCGATGACCTTCTGAGCACAGAAGCAACAACGTTTCCCACATTTCTCCTGCAAGTGTGTTGGATTCTATTGGTCGTGACATCACTGGGTTTCTGAGAAACTCGTCCCCTTTCATTAACCTCCCGCCGCCATGGCAACCGTGACTGTTAGCTCATGGTTTACCAAACTCAACTACCTAACCCAACATGACTCAGCAGATTTTAAATGCAACATTCCTTTCCTAATCTTAACCCACTAGTTACCAAACTTTTTTTGTCATGTGAAACTTGCAACAAAAATTCTCATAATCTTCAGAAAACAGTTTAACCATGTTGTGACCAGGAACAAAATACTTTCATCATGTTTCATTTTAATGTCATAAAAGGACCATTTTGCATCCAAGGGACATGTTATTACCATGTTTAGCTGCTATGCTACGTGTTTATTTGACTATACTAGGTTTTTAGCTTTCGATGCAACGTATTCATCTGGCTATGCTATTTGTTAAGTTGCCTATTATACATGTTTAGATTGGTATTTTACATGTTAAGCTGAATATGCTACATTTTTAGCTGGCTATGCTACATGTTAAGTTGACAATGCTACATCTTTCGCTGGCTATGCTACACTTTCTCTGGCTATGCTATACCTTAAGCTGTCTATGCTACATGTTTAGATTGATAATGCTACATCTTTTGCTGGCTATGCTACACATTAAGTTGGTTATGCAACATGCTGTGCTGGCTAGGCTACATGTTAAGTTGACAATCCTACATGTTTCGCTGGCTATGCTACACGTTGCTACGCGTTAAGCTGGCTATGCTACATGTTAAGTTGACAATGCTACATCTTTTGCTGGCTAAGATACACGTTTCTCTGGCTATGCTACATGCTGATGTGGCTATGCAACATGTTTCGCAGGCTATGCCATTTGTTTAGCTGCCTATGCTACATGTTTTATGGCTATGCAACATGTTTTGCTGGATATGCCATTTGTTTAGCTGCCGATGCTACATGTTTTGCTGGCTATGATATATGTTAAGCTGGCTATGCTACATGTTTAGCAGGCTATGCTACATATTTAGCTGCCTATGCTACATGTTTAGCTGCCTATGCTACATGTTAAACTGGCTATGCAACATGTTTCGCTTGCTATGCTACATGTTAAGCTGGCTATGCTACACATTAAGCTGGCTATGCTACATGTTAAGCTGGCTATGCTACACATTAAGCTGGCTATGCTACATGTTAAACTTGCTTTGCTTTGTTTCTTTACTCAAAGTCAGATATTACCAGAGTCACAACATAGAATTTGTCTCCTTAAATACTATGGTCTATTAAGATGGTTGTGTGGTTGTAACACTCGACACACTTGTGGTGACTTTAACTGTTGTTGTGTTGCTGCAGGTCATCGTCACAGCAGGTGTGAGTCATCGCTTGTTTGAACTGTAACATCTGGGAGCGTCGCTCACAGCTGATGTTTAACCAGATGTTTATCTTAAGACCGTCGCGCTCTCTTGAACCGTCGTCACCCGCGATGACTCACGCTTCCAAACATGTCTGCAGGGGTCGGAGGTCATGGCCGAAGGAAGCTGTTTCGGTGCCTTGTAGGAGAGACGCCTTCAGACCACCATGTGCCACGTCATCGTGACCTGCCGCTCCATGCTCTGGACGCTGCTCAGCGTCCTGGTGGCGTTCGCCGAGCTCATCGCCTTCATGAGCCCCGACTGGCTGCTGGGGTTCCCCCGCTCCGACTCCAGCTCCAGCAGGGCCGGGCCGGACCCCGGGCCGGACCCCGGGGACTACCGACCCTCTCTGGGTCTCTACAGTCGATGCCTGCGCCTGGGCAGTCGGGCGGGGGGGGTCAGCTGCGGACCCTACGCCGGGACCTTCTCCGAGGTGGCCAGCGGCTTCTGGCAGGCGGCCATGTTGTTCCTGGCGGCGGGGACGCTGGTGCTGGGGGTCGTGGCCTTCATCTCCATCTTCAGCCTGTGCTTCCAGAGCATCCTGAAGAAAAGTATCTTCAACATCTGCGGCCTCATGCAAGCCATCGCAGGTGAGACGTGTTTCTTGGCGATTTGTATCGCGGTACTTCAGCAACGATACCATATATAGTCATACTAGTAACAAGGATACATGTGTAGTATTGTCGAGTACTTGACTCTGGTGTTGTGATAGTGTAGTAACAAGGATATATGTGTAGTATTGTCGAGTACTTGACTCTGGTGTTGTGATAGTGTAGTAACAAGGATGTATGTGTAGTATTGTCGAGTACTTGACTCTGGTGTTGTGATAGTGTAGTAACAAGTATATATGTGTAGTATTGTCCAGTACTTGACTCTGGTGTTGTGATAGTGTAGTAACAAGGATATATGTGTAGTATTGTCGAGTACTTGACTCTGGTGTTGTGATAGTGTAGTAACAAGTATATATGTGTAGTATTGTCCAGTACTTGACTCTGGTGTTGTGATAGTGTAGTAACAAGTATATATGTGTAGTAATGTCGAGTACTTGACTCTTGTGTTGTGATAGTGTAGTAACAAGGATATATGTGTAGTATTGTCCAGTACTTGACTCTGGTGTTGTGATAGTGTAGTAACAAGTATATATGTGTAGTAATGTCGAGTACTTGACTCTTGTGTTGTGATAGTGTAGTAACAAGTATATATGTGTAGTATTGTCCAGTACTTGACTCTGGTGTTGTGATAGTGTAGTAACAAGGATATATGTGTAGTAATGTCGAGTACTTGACTCTGGTGTTGTGATAGTGTAGTAACAAGTATATATGTGTAGTATTGTCCAGTACTTGACTCTGGCGTTGTGATAGTGTAGTAACAAGTATATATGTGTAGTATTGTCCAGTACTTTACTCTGGTGTTGTGATAGTGTAGTAACAAGGATATATGTGTAGTATTGTCCAGTACTTGACTCTGGTGTTGTGATAGTGTAGTAACAAGGATATATGTGTAGTATTGTCCAGTACTTGACTCTGGCGTTGTGATAGTGTAGTAACAAGGATATATGTGTAGTATTGTCCAGTACTTGACTCTGGTGTTGTGATAGTGTAGTAACAAGGATATATGTGTAGTATTGTCCAGTACTTGACTCTGGCGTTGTGATAGTGTAGTAACAAGGATATATGTGTAGTATTGTCCAGTACTTGACTCTGGTGTTGTGATAGTGTAGTAACAAGGATATATGTGTAGTATTGTCCAGTACTTGACTCTGGTGTTGTAGTATTTACAGACCACATGACTCTTGACAAAGTCGTAACTGCTTTCATCTGTATCCTCTCGTCCTCAGTCATCACCAAGCTCTAGCGGGATTTCATTGTTCCTTTAGCTGCAGAGGACGTAATGACTGCTGAAAAAATACAATCAAATAAAGAAATACAATCAAATGAATACATAAATACAATAAATACATACAAAACATATAAAAAGACTGAACAATCGATGGGTGTGTTAATTGTAAATTTAAAAAACTATGATTATTTTATTTTATGATACTTATTGAAATATAAACAATAAAATAACTATGATACAAAATAAAATATGATTTTAAGCAAAAAAAGGAATCGATAAAGTACTGTTAAATATTGAGAACCCAGCGAGAACCCCACGGTGACTGAGGACGAGAGGATACAGTCGACTCCAGCAGCTTTTAAAGCTGACGTTTGGAAATATTTTGGTGAATTGAAAACAAATGAAAGCAGTTACAACTTCGTCAAGAGTCATGTGGTCTGTAAATTCTGGTGATGACTGAGGACAAGAGGATACAGTGACTCCAGCAGCTTTTAAAGCTGATGCTTGGACATATTTTGGTTTGAAAACAATTTAAAGCGGTTACGACTTCGTTGACAATACTACAAATATATCCTTGTTACTACACTATCACAACACCAGAGTCAAGTACTGGACAATACTACACATATATCCTTGTTACTACACTATCACAACACCAGAGTGAAGTACTGGACAATACTACAAATATATCCTTGTTACTACACTATCACAACACCAGAGTGAAGTACTGGACAATACTACAAATATATCCTTGTTACTACACTATCAAAACACAAGAGTCAAGTACTGGACAATACTACACATATATCCTTGTTACTACACTATCACAACACCAGAGTCAGGTACTGGGCAATACTACACATATATACTTGTTACTACACTATCACAACACCAGAGTCAAGTACTGGACAATACTACAAATATATCCTTGTTACTACACTATCACAACACCAGAGTCAAGTACTGGACAATACTACAAATATATCCTTTGTCCTATAGTATGACGATATATTGTATTGTTTTGTTTTATTGCTCAGCATAAACACTTTCCAATGATAATAATAGTCATAGAAATCCCTGAGAGAAAAGATAATGACCATTAAAATATTTCTGACGTTTAATTTGTCCGTTTATTTAGAAAGTTCTGGACCAAACAAACTCTCAGTACATCGTAGTGTTGAGTTAATATTGCAACATCTTGTCCTGATTCAAGTCCCAACAGCTCAGCTTTGTTTGCGCGACTGTGGACGCAGTAACGTGTGATTACATGAGCTCACTCTGCAGGCGCTGGAAAAATAGTTCCTTCTGTCATCACCACTTCAGACGGTCCTGAGTCACCGGGCTCTCCATCTGTCCCCCCTCCCTCCTCCAGGTCTCCTGCTCATGGTGGGCCTCATGCTGTACCCCGGCGGCTGGGGGTCGGAGAAGGTCGCGGGCTACTGCGGCAAGGAGGCGTCGCCCTTCAGACCCGCCCTGTGCTCGCTGGGCTGGGCCTTCTACACGGCCATCGGAGGAACCCTGGCCTCCTTCCTGTGCGCCGTCCTCTCCGCTCAGGCCGAGGTCGCCACGTCCGGCGATCGAGTTCAGGAGGAGATCGAGGAGGGGAAGAGCCTCATCTGTGTTCTCTGAGGACCCCCCCTAGGTCGCCGGGGGTCATCGAGGTCAACCTTTCAAAACTGGCTCCCGTCTTAAGCACTTAAAAATGGATTTGAAAAGAACAAAAGTGTTGCTAATGTTTCATTGTTGCCATGACATGTTCAATTGCTGTTGTTTATATAAATCTACACTTTTCCTTTTTTTTTTTACTAAGACTAACTTTACTAAAAGTAGATTAATTTTCATGTTTCCATGGTGACATAAGGTTTCAAGCGTTTCACATCAGGAATAAAATTAAATCATCATCCTTTAGAACAGTTAAAAAATAAAACGTTTAATGTTAAATGTTTGTCAAATAATAGTATTAGGTAAGTTTAATGTAAAAATAATACCTTAATTAATTGTAATACTCAACTAACCTAATAGAAGTAATTGAAAAAAAACTTACCATAATAAATTTAATTAAACAGAACTTATTAAAGAATAAAATATAAAAAAATCTTGGCCCTCAATTTAATTTTTACAAATATTTTGGCCCCCTTGAGACAATATCACTATGTTCAAAAAATGTTTTAAGTTTCAAAGAAGTTGAAAATGTTTTTCTTGTTTAAAAAATGAATTTCTTTATCAAAAATGTAACTTTTTCCCCTGCAATGTTTACATCTACTGTCTACTAAAAATAAGCAGTTTTTTTTAGGTGACATTGAAAATGGCAACCTCTGCAGGAGCCGAGGTCTCAAGCAGACAAGCCCAAAAAACTATTTTGAAATGATTAATTTGGTCGTTAAATATGGTTAAGATTAAGTTTTACTTAAATCTAACTGTTGGACTCGTGAGCCAGTCGATCACAATGTTAGCATTTCACCCTGTGACACTGTCGTTGAGGATTAGAATCATAATCTGTATAACAAACATCATCTGAAATAACATTGATTTTTCATGCCTAAAGTTGGAAAACATTTTACGACACCTTTTATAATTCTTTAAAACTATATTTTTATCAATAGTTAGACCTGGGCTGCAGAAGGTACATGGACTCGTCTAATATGACATTTTAACGTGTTTTAAATCAAAATAACAACAAAGTTTCATCTGTAGTTTCTTCCCTTGTAGATCTTAAGTTCCTTTAATTTCATTTTAATGTAGTTTTAAAACCATCTTAATAGATAAACATCTTGGTGTGTATGAGATCAAACCCATGACATCAGCGCGTCCATGTCTTCAGGGGAATGTTGGTCCATAAACAGGTGGAAACCTCCGAGCGTCAGCAGCTGCGTTCGCTCAAGCAACAGGCGCTCGTGTCTGCGGCGACACGAGCGCTTCTCGCAGCAGGTCGCGGTAACGCCGAGTGTGATCGCATTAAGGATTACGGCTTCAAAGAGAATTCCTCTCGTAAAAGATGGAGCTCAACCTCTCCGAGTCTGAAACATGTGTGAGTTAATACAACGGAAAGAAATGTACATGTTGGACTTTATGGTCTTAAATGTTAGTTTTTAGCGTTTAAAAAAAAAAATTCTTTCATTGTAGATGACATGTGCAATAGTCATAGTTTGTGAAAGTTACTAAATTAGTTTTTTTGTAGCTGTTTTTGTTACATTAACAAGATTGACAGCGTTCGTGGCACATTGTGGTTCATGTTTGTGGAGCAAGAGACGAGTTGTTGTTTTTTACTGAATAAACAAGTTTTTGATGTTAAAGATTGAAGTTTGGCTGTTTTTATTTTTAAATAAATAATAATAATATTTGCAATTTAAATGCAAGTATTCACGGTATTTGGGCATTTTTGTGTTGTTATTAAACTTTTGCTACTAGATGGCAGCCGTCACGACGTCTTCCGTAGCTAAAGGAACAAGGAAATCCTGGCGATGACTGAGGATGAGAGGATACAGTCAACTCCAGTAGCTTCGACAATTTGACTACTATAATGTAGGGGTGTAAGAAAATATTCATACTTAATATCGTGATTTTTTGTTTGAAGATCCGAACAGAACTTTATCTAATATTTTAGATTTTATTGGCTTAAAATTGTGTTTAATTTTCATCGTAGTTATTTTATAGTTTGTGTTCTGATAAAGTTAAAAAAATTAAATAATTAGATTTTTTTATTCATTAACAATTAACACGCAAAGATTGACAGTGTTTTTCTTTTGCAATCAAACTTCCAAGCAGGCATTATGTTCTCTGCAGCTAAAGGAACAATGAAATCTTGGTGATGACTGAGGACGAGAGGATACAGTTGACTCTGGAGCTTCTAAAGCTGATGTTTGGACATATTTTGGTTTGAAAACAAATTAAAGCAGTTACAACTTCGTCAAGAGTCATGTGGTCTGTAAATACTACAACACCAGAGTCAAGTACTGGACAATACTACACATATATACTTGTTACTACAGTATAGCAGTACATCACAGTGTTTCTAATCTCCGGATTTTTTCCAAAACTGGCCACAGTTTGTTAAGTGAACCATTAAACAGCTGAAACTAATAAAAATGATTCAACAAACGTGAAAAAAAACCTCCAAAGTTTCTCTCAAATTTTATTCCATGTTAATACCATAAATATACAAAACTCAAAACTATTTCACATGCGACAAAGGCCAGACAAGAGTGCAGTACATGTTTTTTCTCTTTTTACACGTGATTGATAACTTGGGGATCAAATTCTTTACAAAATGTACAAGTTGAGATATTCTGTCTCTACTTCACTGAAATAACACAGTCGACGATCAGGAACATAAAAAAAAATCTTCGTACTGAAGCTCGTTGATAACACCGAGTGATAACTCACAAACGTCTTCGCTTCATAGGATTAAACGACTAAAGCCGTCGGAGGAGTTCGTGAGATGAGGAACGAAAGAAAAAAAAAAAAAGGCAGGAAATCACGTCACAAATCAAGATGGGAATCTAAAAACAGACGTAACTTCTCACAGCTTCTGCACAGTAGAATAACACTCGAGGAAGTTTTCACTCAGTCCACACACACTTCCTGTTTAAAGAAGCCATAGAACACGTCATGTGACCTAATACGGCAGATTCAGGATCATCAACAGTGACGTAAACTGATACTTCAAAGCCGACAACGGTTAAAAAGAAAAGGACGTAAAGAATCAAATGTTATTATGAAAAGAGTCACTTTGGTTCCATGGCTCCTTTAAAACAAGCTGTCGCTACATTCGAGTCTACAAACACAAACATTAAAATGAAGCGACAGCATAAATAGAAAGAAAAGTCAACATGAAATGTGCAGATATTTCCAAACATGACGACATGAAGAAAATACTGTTGCTCGGCCTCAATCCTTGCAGATAAATAAGTCGGAAACACTCGCGGGACTGTAACCCAGTCGACAGGAGCAGCAGTCGCTCATGCAGCGTCTCGGCCACTAGGCGGCGCTCAAAAACACTTGCCGTCCATATGGTTAGCAGCAAAGTGGTGCTGATGACGATGTCGTGAAAGACGGTGAGATGCTCGGCGTGAGACGCAAACATGTTTAAGTAAACAGACTTTAAGCCAACGAGGTTTCATCACCGTCCACGTAAAAAAAGGCAAGTTGGGTCAGTTTGTGGTCAAAACTTTTGACTCGAGAGATTGAGATGAACTTTAAAGGAAAGTATCGATATTTCTTCCTTTTTCCAGTCAAGAAAAAAGTGTGCAAAGAAGATTCCATTCTACTCGGTTTCTGCTGATTCACCTTCAAATATTAAAGTCACACTTTAAATCAGAGAACACATGTTGATTTTAACTACTTTTCCACACATGGTTTAAATTTAGTTATTAATGCGTAAACATAATAATTCATTTTTTAAATGTATTATTAATAAATATTCACAGCGTTTGTTCATTTTTGTGTAGCAATTCAAATTCCAGCAGTCATTACATCCTCCGTAGCTCAAGTAACAATGAAATCCAGAGAGATCCTGGCAATGACTGAGGACGAGAGGATACAGTGACTCCAACAGCTTTTAAAGCTGATGTTTGGACATATTTTGGTTTGAAAATAAATTAAAGCAGTTACGACTTTGTCAAGAGTCATGTGGTCTGTAAATACTACAACACCAGAGTCAAGTACTCGACAATACTAGACACATACGGTTACTACAGTATCGCGATAATCACATTTTATCGTTGATCCTGTATCATGATACAATATTGTATCGCCAGATTCTTACTAATACACACCTCTATACATTTGAGGGTAGTTTTGTATTTCAAGGGAGATTTTTAGCAATGTGTAGCTAGCTATGCTAAATGTAGCTATTTTATCTGCTTCTTTATCTCTTTGTATTTATATTTAATTTGTGTTCCCTGATCTAAAGTGTCACTAAAAATACTTTTAGAGGTGCTGATCCTCATCCCCACCACACCACCGGTGAAAGCTTCAGTAAAACCAAACTGTAATATTTTACAGAATCATTTTATCTTTTTTAACTGAAATGATCGTTTCCCTTCACAGAGGATCTACCTGCAGATTCCCCTCATGCTTCCTATCAGTAGGTCATGATCTACTTGTTTATGGCTCGGTCACAGCGACAGCTAAAAAAAGGAGAATCTCCGAGGGGTCGTCGGGTCTTTTAGCAGCAGTAGAGGAGAAAACAGACGCCCTTGATTGTATCTGAGAAGGCTTTTTTTTTTGTAGGAGTCAATGAAGAAAAACCATCGACAAGCCAAACAGCCGGACATGCAGATATTGGAGCTTCTCACCGATGCTGCTCATCAACCTCAATACTCCCTCGAGCTCCACAAGATAACACACTTGAGACCAAACCTGGAGTCACCCGGGGGGGGGGAGTGATGTGAGTGTGGGGGGGCGGGTGGTGGTGCACAAGTACAGCTGTGCTGGTACCTGTAACCTTTGACCTTTCCCAGTTACAGTAAGTAAGTAATTTGTATTTATATAGCGCTTTTCCAGACCAGGGTCACAAAAGCGCTAAACATACAGCAGGTAGATTAAGTTCTACGAGGATCTGATTTTATACACACGTAAATATCATCTTTTAATTGAAATATATGCAGGAATTTAATGCATAATTTAACATTTTTAACAATAATTGACTTGATTTTAATTTTTTCCCCAGTTAGTTTTCGACGATTTTTATGTGTCTACTTCAATGAGTCTCTTATTTAATTCATCTTACATTATTTCATTTAATTCACTTTAATTCATTTGATTCTATTCCATCAAAACAAGTTCAGATTCTGATTCATCTAAAAACTGCTTAAATACATAAATATATTTTTCTAAGCCATTCGTCGTACAGATGTCCTTCATTTATTGAAATTTGGAGTAAACTTGGAAACTAGTTCCATCTTACTTTGACCACTCTTTAACCACCTTTACCTTTAAGTTACTTTAAAAAACATTCCTTTGGATTGATGACCAGCGCTGCCGTAGTTGTGCATCTCCTACTTGGGGCCGACGCCGGTGTGAGGCGCTGCTCAAGGGTGAGGTTTGAAGGCTCCTCGGGCGGCGTTGGTGGCGGCGTTGGCTGCGGCGTTGGCGGCCGCCGTCTGGACCGTCTTGTTGGACATGACGCCGGTGGCGAACTCCTGCTGGGCCTTCTCGAAGCTGGCCCCGGTGGTCCGGTACAGAGCGTGCACCTGTGAGGAGGAGGTTCGATGAGAGGGGAAACAAAACACATCTAAATAATTCCAATCATTAAATAGAGATAATATAATATCATTGTCATATCAAACTGAGTTGGCATCTTTACTACATACATTATTTGGTTGATTTAAAAACAGAAAGAGTTGTTATATCTCTCAACACTTACTATTATTTATTGTTCAATTAAATTGTATATATTTTTGAGTATTGAGGATGCAGAATTATTTCTATAATAATATAATTTATTCCCCATTTCAAATCATTTCCTTAGATTTGTAAATGAGTATTAATACTGTGTATCAATATTTATCTGACACCCCTATATACTGTATATATATATATATATGTAAATGTTGATACACAGTATAGATACTCAACAGCAGTGTATTGATTTTCTAAAACCTTTTTGGCTTTCAAATCACATTTTTTTTATATCATAGTTATTTTATGGTTTATATTCCAATAAAGTGTGTAGAAAACAAAATAATTAGATTTCAAAAAGTGCCATTTATGTATTACAAAAAAAACAAAAAAATAAATGAATGAATATTCACTTTTGTTCATTTTATGGCTGCGATTAAAATTTCAGCAGTCATTATGTCCTCTATAGCTACATGGGACAATTATATCCTGTGTGATGACTGAGGACGAGAGGATACAGTGACTCCAGCAGATTTTAAAGCTGATGTTTGGACATATTTTGGTTTGAAAACAAATGAAAGCTGTTACGACTTCGTCAAGAGTCATGTGGTCTGTAAATACTACAACACCAGAGTCAAGTACTGGACAATACTACAAATATATCCTTGTTACTACAGTAACACAACACCAGAGTTAAGTACTCAAGATTAATACACATCTATATACAATATATCGCATCGTTGACTCTGTGTCGTGCTACTTATCCTATCACCAGATTATTGCCAATACATATTCTTTTTCACATAACTTTCTAATACGTAGATTCTATTTCCTTTTCTGTATACAATGATACTTACACACACTTTACTCCAGAACCAAAGGTATTTATGATATAAATGACTTTTTTTTAACTTAACCAGCTATATCTTAACAACGGTATAAATCAGGTATAAAAACTCATTACCTTCTTGAACATGATGAGCGACCCCACAGACAGCGCCGTGAACAGAGCGGCGATCAGCAGCATGATGATGCCCACAGGGATGCTGGTGTTCAGACCCGTCAACGCTGCGATCCAACCACTGACCACACAAGACGACAGCATCAGTGATCACCTCGCGAGAGAACAGCGACGTTTTCCCGGGACTCACCAAGTTCCCCAGCCGATGATGCCGATGGTCTGTAGAACGTGAACGCCAAACTGACAAATGTAGATGAAGAAGAAGACGAAGAAGCGAAACGAACTGTCGCTCCTGAAAGAAAGAAAGACGGCGAAGTGAGAAACATACATCTGTAGAATAATTACATATAGAGCTGCACGATATTGGAAATATCTGCGATATTCGGTATTGTTGTCTTGAAGTGCAATATCGATATTAATGTGATATTTTTTCATTCACCTAAAAATGTAGCCGCATGCACGCGCAGTCGAGCACAGGAGCGAGTACTGTAGTGGAGGTCCGGGGGTTTAGAGAAGGAATATAATGCAATATTTCCCTTTAGTTTATTTCCGCACTTCTGTGTCGACATGATCGGAGAAAAATGTCGATCAGTTTCGCAGGAAACTGATGCAAGTCCCGCGAAACTGAGCGACATCAGAGAGGAGCCGCCGGCGCGTCGCGATATCACCAAATCAATAATAAATCCACCTCTTTGTACACGCACACATAACACTTTATAAATGACGCTAACAACTTAGCTCGTTAGCATACGGTAGAAGACGGACAGGTTTGTTTGGAAGTTCACGATCTTATAAGAAAACAACTGAGACGAGATGAAAAGTTCTTACGATATGTTGCTTTAACAAAGGAGGTTGAAAGAGACGAGTGACTGGATCACTAGTGTTTGACTAGATCATAAGTTAGCATTACGTGTATATACATAGCAGCCGAGCCTAACAAGCTGCGCTGCACAGTTCACAGACGGACGGAGACATAAAACAACTTGACATAGAAGTACAAATGTACAACTTTACAGAACATGCCACTGATTGGTCGAAGTGCATATTTAAGAAATGCTTGATTTATACAAAAACAAATTATAAATTAATCGCACATGTTTTCCATATGTCATGCAGCCCTAATTAAATATAATGTTTTTTTTAATTCCCAGCTGTACCTGAAGGCTCCGTATAAAGGTCTATACCAGCAGACGAAGGAACAGGGCGTGAACAGCAGGAACCAGAGCAGCGCGAGGCCGAAGTCTACCCCGCGGGTGGAGTCCACGAAGAACCAGGCGAGGCAGCCGAACATGTTGACGAACAGTGTGCCTGCGTGGACTGGAGCAGAGACTTCAACGCCTGCAATAATCCTTCGTTCAACCGTGACACGGTACGAGATCCACTCACACATCCAGATATTGTACATGATCTTCACCGTCTTCTGAAACTCCACTGGGATGTCCACGGCAATGTCGTGGTAGAAACAAGGGCCGACGGGGAATTTCTCCGGCAGGGGAGGCCAGTTGTTCTTGCGACCTGGAGCCAGAATTATAAAAAGTTTTAGGCACGTCATTAAGAAGCACAATGTTAAATATCAAAATGATAAAGTCTGATTTCAGCCTTTCACAGAAACAATAAGTCAGGCCTTTTAATAAAAAAAAAAGAATAATGTTGTTGATGTATTTAGAATTATTTATCTTGCTTAATGTATTATTTATTATTTTCACGTAACTAATTTGTTTTATTTATTATTATAATAATTCTTATTGTTTCCATAATGTATCTTTATTTAACATTATTTTTTAATTATTATATTGGTTTTAATATGTGTACTGTGTGTCATAATATTTGTATGTACTGCTGACCAAATGAAGACCATTAAACATTATTTATATATATATATATATATATATATATATATATATATATATATATATATAGGTGGGTTGTCAGAAAATATTGAGACACTTACATTTTTTTTCACAATTCCGTTTTGAATCAGCAGCACTTTAATGGTTAATATATCAATAGTGTGTATAAAAGTGTGTATTAAATAAAATAATTCAGACAATTCACATGCAAATCATGACTGCATTCACATCTTTTGTGTTTCAATGAAACTTTTTTGCTAGTCAGTACAATGTCCTCAGCCGCTTAAGTGAAAACATCCCGGCGATGACTGAGGACGAGAGGATACAGTCGCCTCCAGCAGCTTTTAAAGCTGATGTTTGGATATATTTTGGTTTCATGCCAGTAATAAATATGGATTGAATAAAAGGATGTTCAAGACAGTTTTGTTAACTATAACATTGATTGAGTTGAAACCCTTTGATCCACAGCTAGAAGAGCATCAAGAGTCAACTTTTTTTCTACAGAAGTTCTTCATGCTGTTTGCGACAAACCTGCCACACCATGGGACTGAAGCTCTCGCTCCCGCCGGTCCAGCTCCGCCGCCTTCTTCTCCAGCTCCTCCTGCCTTCTCAACAGCTCGGCCTGAGCGCGAGCCTGGTCCTGAGCATCAACACACAACCTCCTCAGAGAACGACAAGAGCCTTTTAAACCTTTTTCTTTTGTCCGTTTGTCTCCCAAGATAACTGGCTCGGTTTAAACAAACTGACATTAATAAAATGTTAATATTTACACTTTTCAGCATAAAATCCAATACAGAGTGAAACATTTCTACTCAAGGCTGCTTGTGTGTTTGTTTGAGGCGACAAAGAGGGAAAAGAAAGATTACCAAGAGTCTCTACGAGTAAAGAAGAGTAATAACACGGGCAGATGAAAACAGGTTGAAAGAAGGTATCTTACATTGACGCTGTTGAGCCATTTTAATAAAACAAAATAATTTAAAAAAATAATGTTAAAAGCGTAATGTGTGATCTAAGAGTGAACAATTAAATGCAGAGCTGTATTACTGCAAGAATTGATATAAAAAAACATGAAAAATTAATGGAAGAAGCAAAATGTTAAATAAACAAATTAAAAAGTTTTATTTCAGGCTTTCACAAAATAAACAGGTCAGGTCTTTTAATAGTAAATATATAATCTTAATATAAAAATAAAATGTAGTCTTCATATTTATTGTCTTGTTATAAATGGTTATTGTTGTTGATGCATTTATAATTATTTATTATGTTTAATGTTTTATAATTTACATATCATTTATTATTTTCACATTATTATTGTTGTTTTCTCTATTATTAACATGATGTTATTGTTTCTATAATGTATCTTTATTTAATATTTATTATTATCATGGATAATGACTGTCATCAGTGAGCAGAGAAGCAGATGCAACACGAATGCTCCTCCCATGATGCAACACTAATAGACTCAGGGACTCATTCATTCCTCTTGGTATTAGATTTTATAATTCTGAGTTTGGGGGCAGGAGTGGAGCGAAAGTATGATGATGTTCTGTTCTATGTTAGTCTTTGTATCCTTTGTCTTTGTTATTTTTCTTTTATCTATGTTCTTTATCTTTAGACTTAGACCATCTGAGGGATCAATAAAGTTCTACCTACCTACCTATTATGTTAGTGTTTTAATAATGTACCTTTATTTAATATTGTTTGTATTATTATATTGTTTTTAATATTTGTATTTGTATGTACTGATGAATCTAAAATGTCCCCAATGTGGGAAGAATAAGGGATTATCAATCAATCTATTAATCAATTTGAAAAGCTGTTGAGAAACAGATGTGGTGAAAATATTTTTACTTAATTTGTTATTTTTAATTAATATAATATATAAATATTTTTCCCACAATGGAGAAATTTGAGTTGTCATCAGGTTCAAATAAGAAATAGAAGATAGAAAACATACAGTGCAACAATATATATGATAATAACAATAATAAAACAAATACACAAAAGCATTTATAAACAAAGGTACACTTATTTTATGACCCATGATCTCGACTGCAGCACCTCTTATAGTCGTCTGTTGGACTGACTCTGGTGATCTTATCACTGAATCTGTATCTAATGACGACTGTGATGAATTGTTCATGTTGTGCGTCGTGTGTGTACCTGCGTCTGTTGTTGTGAGTAGGCCGGAGGCTCCTCTGTCGGCTTCATGATGGCAGGTTGTGTATTCTGGGACGGTGCAGGGGCAGTTTTGGGGGCATTTCCTGGAGCTGCCTGTAAACCAGACATTACTATTTATAAAAATTAGGACCAAAAAACGAGGTTGCAGTCAAACTGGGAGAGACGGCAAATGAATCAGCGGATCGGTTGAACATCAGAATGAACATCAACTCCTTCACAACATTCTTACCGTTCTTGCATCTGTGAATGGGTTGTATTCCTCGAGACCACCAGGCGGGGCGGAACTGGTCACCTGTGTTACCGAGGGGTCCTGCAGAGCAGTGAGGACAACATGAACATGCGTTTAACAAAAACCTAAATAAAAAGCAAATAAAAAGATAAGAAAAGATAAGATGCGATAACTTTATTTTTTATTCTCTCGTAGGGACATTGATATATATTACAATATACACACACGAGTAGAAGAACATGACATTTAATGGTATTCACTAGACATTAATCGCTTTGAAAAATGATCTAATAATATAATTTCAAACAGCATGTAATCACTAACAATCTCAGCAAAGCTGCTTTGTTTTCAAGCCTAATAAAAATAACCATTAATCATGAATAAAAAAAGAGAAAAATACAATATGAGCTACAAACCGACCTCTTTTATTTAAAAAAACATATATTGAAAATAGAATATAAAATACAAATATGTAAAAATATGTTATAAAGACCTAAAATAAACTTAATAAAACAATATGAAATAAAGTACTTTGTATAAAAATTTGCATCTTAATTAGTATTTTTAAATTTCTTTCAATCCATTTTTATTCACACTTATTAATATTTTTGACGTTGCAGTACTTATTAATGTTATAATATATCCGTCTTATTTACATGTATCAGAAATAATAAGATACCAGTGTTGTCTTTGTATAACACTTGCGTAAGTGTAGCTTGAGTTTTCCCCTAACAAAAAAAAGTATACTATTACGACACACAATTCTGAGTTCGGGGGGCAGGAGTGGAGTGAAAGTATCATGATGTTCTGTTCTATGTTAGTCTTTGTATCCTTTGTCTTTGGTATTTTTCTTTGATCCATGTTCTTTATCTTTAGACAAAAAAAAATGAAGTATACTTCAATAAACCACGATTAACACACAGTAAATCGTAAGACATTTAATAGACTTAAGTGGGACACGAACCGACATCCTTAAGTTTCCCAGGCATACACTTTTAATGTGTGAATCCAACTCCCATAATCCTTTGCAGTTTACCTGTGATCACCACAATAAAAAAAAAAACGTGCCCAAATAGTACTTGAAGGACATTTCATTAAAATATACTCATAAGTATAATTTTATACTCGTACATCATACTTATAAGTAAGATATACATCAGTTGACTATACTAGAATTATAGTTAGTCCAAAGTAAACGTTGAGTATAATACTTTTAATTTATCATACAATATGTATACTTAAAGTACACTTGAACTTATACTTATTTGTTGCCAAGGGTTATTCTGTAGTAGGAATTGAATAAAGCTTCATGTTACAAATACTTCTAGTCATCTAATGGGGAGGACATTCAAGCGAGCCGTGAACGCATCATTCGTGTCATGGAGATGCGTTCACGGCTTGAAAAACTAAGAAACTTAAGATTGTTGAGACTTGATCGAGGCAACATGGAGACAAAGTCAGTCAGTAGTGATATAAATAAACAACATGGCTGCAATATGAATGGAAGATTACTGTTGGAAGAGTATCCTGCGACATTTGTACACATCTTCAGACTTTATGTCGTTGAAACTTAAAATAAATCCAGCAAATAACGGTTGATAATGTGAAAGAAAAAGCAACGACGTTAGCAAAACATCAGTGTTGACAGCCAGTGGTGGAAGCTAGTCGGCTAGCATCACTGTGTCCGTTATATCGCACAGTTTCTTGTCAAAAATAGTGGTAAAATATTATGTAAAATCGTAGTTTTATATTTTACACGTCGTGTTTTTCATAAACTATGACATGGACTTATTCACTGAAGGCAGGCTAGCTAGCTTCCCGTGCTAACTTCCAGGCACAACAAGTTAGCATGATGCTACCCCCGGCCTCACTGAGCATCCCTGCTGCCGGCGACCGTACGGTACCTGGAACGGGTTGCTGAAGTCTGGGTCCGCGAACGGGTTGCTGTCGAAGTCGGACATGGTTCGGCCTCACGGATTACGGTTGCCTGCGTGGACGAGCTGCCCCCCGGTTCTCCGGTGAAGGATCGGTGCCTCCTGTCGCCGCCTGCAGTCTTCGCCGCCTCCTGCAGATGGCGGTCGCGCTCCGTCTCCTCCAGGAGGAACTCTGACGTCACCCGTTCAGCACCGCGGAGAGCGTGACGTCAGAGCAGGTGAGTCTGAGTCAGGCGATGACGCTATATGTTCCCACAAAGCACACAAGATTGGATCACTACTAGATTCAAGATTCTTTAATTCCATTATACAGTATTTGAATCATGCACCGATCCGAACTTTTATGGCACCGATACCGATACCTGGGCTTTGACTTTCGGCCGATACCAATACTGATCCGATACCTATTTTAAATATTCTTGCCGTACTGTGAGATTACACTGGTCATGCTTTGAAAAAACAGAAGCAAAAATTACTACATATAGAATTAAAAATGTTATATTAATTTCATGGATGCACTGGTCCGACTTTTATGGTCGCGATACAATACCTGGGCTTTGAGTAGCAACCGGTACCAATCCTGATCCGACACCAGGACTAAATTATTAACTTTCTTGTGAGATTAAATGGTCATTCTTTGAATAAAACCTCAGAAATTACTACGTATAGAATTAAAAAGCTGATATTTATTTTAGGGATGCACCGATCCGACTTTTATGTTTCCGATACCGATACCTGGGCTTTGATTATCGGCCGATACCGACCGGATACCAATGTTAAAATATTCACTGACCATGCTTTGAATAAAATGCCTACATATAGAATTAAAATAGAATTTGAAAGTTATCCTAACCTACAATAACAAAAGGAAGAATGCGGCATGTTTAACTTGTGTTAAGCTCATTAAATGAACACAAGAATCCCAAAACGAAATCAAAATTTAAAGTTTTGTACAATAAAAAATAATAAAAAACAATGAAAATTTCATGTAAAAATTATTAGGATGGTTATTACCAAGGTATTTTTAAAGCATTCTCAAGATGTTCAGAAGTACTTTTTTTTTAAAGTTTCGTAAACAAGTCTATTTATGAAATTCTATTTAATTGAAGTTTTCATAAATACTTAAAATAAATTGATTAAAATACGGGAAACGTTTTATGCCTTGTATTTTTTTTTTTTTGTGTAGCTTGTCAATAAAAACCGCTAATATAGGCTTAAAAAGGTCGTAACATAATCGTTTCAATTGTTTTTATAATTCTTTCTTCATTTTTTCATTCGTTTATCTCTGTGTCATGAACATCACCTAAAAGGTCACAACACTGGTGGAGATGTAGTGTCATCATCTGACCACTAGATGGCCTGATCGTTGTTGTTTTCTCTCCACTACTGTTGGAAAAGAAAATGTTGCTCACGACTTTGACGTCGTTTTATCACTAGAAGTTTCTTTTTATGAGTCAATATTGATGAATGGATTCACACTTTATTATTTTTTTTAGTGCGTCTAGTAAATTGGATACCTCTAATACTGCAAAAAGTTGACTAAAAATACATGTACAAATAGACACGATATATGGCACAACGTGGAAGGATCATTAGGAGATCCTTCTTTATTTTTCTATGTTTCCTTCATTGACGGAAACATTTCATCATCATGAAAAGTTCACCATATATATATATATATATAGATATATATATAGATATATATATATCTATATATATAGATATATAGATATATATATATTTAGATTTACATTTAGATACTAACTTAACTTTAATGATCCCTTGTTTTGTTCTAGCCAACAGCAACAGAGATGGTAGTTTCATGAAACAAGAACAAGTGCAATAAAAAGCCAGATGACACAATCTAAATCTAAAGATAAAGGACATAGATCAAAGAAAAAGAACAAAGAAAAAGGATACAAAGATTAACATGGAATAGAATCATCTTATAAGGTAAGGTAAAACGTTATTGAAATTGTTTAAATCACTTCAGTCCTGCCCCCAAACTCAGAATTAAACAGCCTAAGTGGAATAGATGAGTCCCTGAGTCTATTAGTGTTGCATCATGGGAGTATCTAATAAGTATCAAAACATTTCCATACAGTAATAAATAACAAATGCCTGTTGAATAAAAGTTAAAATAGCAAATACCAATACTATGTGTATGTATTAGAAAAGATAGACTTTATAAATCCCTCTGTATATTGTTGAAGTAGATTTTCACTTAAAGCCATATTAACAGCATTAGTTTCACGTTGTATACCAAAAGAAAAACATGAAACCATCCCTATGAGAGCTCTCTCTTCTTTACATTCAAATGAGTGAGATGTTATATTCCTTTAAGCTCTCGGTATTCTACTTTTATTGGAGTAGATTCATTGGTTATGTCTCCAAACTGGTCTTGGAATGTGTCGGGGATCCCTCTGTCAAAGAGAACTTGATCTACGCACCAACGTGACCGATTTGTGGACGAAAAAAACAACTATATATTCACTTCTAAATACATATAATGAAAATATATCTATGTTTTGAAGTGACTTACAGTCACAGCATCAACAAAGCGAGCCCCTCAATAACACACTTTGAAGATCCAGGAGGAGGTGATGGATCCGGAAAATAAACTCTCTAATGTCGTGTGTCTTGTGCACAAACACTGTTTGGTTAAAACATCATAGTCGTCTCCTCCGCCGGATTATGATGATGTTAATGAAGGCAATGATGTTAATGATGATGAGGACGATGATCTATGGAAGCATCTGCTGCAGAGATGATCTTTGCCGCCTGTTAGAGCTTCAATCTGCCGACTCAGACGCTTCCCCGACATAAATCTGACCGCCTTCCTTCATCCGACACTCAAACTATTTAGTGGGAATCATTTCTCTTGTGTCTTTGTGTGTCTCAACCCCCCTGATGGCATCTCTAATGTGTTGTCATTCAGCCGCGCACAGCGGCCACTTGGAGGCGCTATAGCGCAGTTACAGGTTCAGACGCTCTAGTTTTTTTTCTTTCCAGAATTCTTTCTCATTTGCCATCAATTTATTTTCATTCAAACGAAGGGTGACCATGTGAAGAACATCAGATCAGTTGACAGCCTGTAAATGTGATTTAAACATTTAAGCACCATTTACCCAGATTAAGTTTCAATTGGAGAACAAATGCTATTAGGCGGGAAATCTCTCAGTATGAGGCGAAAGATGGAGCCTCAGATAATTTCACCGCAGCTTCTCCACAAAGAGTGACTTTTGTTTGGAAACATCACGCGGAGGATGATTGTGTTTTTGACGAAGTGACGCAGCATCTTAGTTTCTTTTATTAAAAATGAGTTTGTCATTTAAAATCATTTTTATTCATTTATAATAATATATTTCAACACAACTGAGATGTTGAACTGGTTTATCTGATACTTTTAAAGTATGTTGTGTAAACACAGAATTAATAGCAGTTCCACAATGTGGAGATGTCATCAAAACAATCATTTAAGATTCAATATTTTAACAAATATACGAAAAATACCTTCCTCAACACTGCCATGTTTGATGTGTTGACGAAGTTTGTTGTACTTGACTTCGTGAACATGTATTAATGAAATACAGGTTCAATAAAAAAGACAATACAAGTAGTTATCTTTCTACTTCTATTAATTATCCCACTACTACTACTACTACTACTACTACTACTACTACTACTACTACTACTACTACTACTTACCCACTTACTTACTTACTTACTACCCACTCTATTATTATTACTTTAACTACTTCCAATTTTTCTACTACTACTATTTATTATTTTACTTCTACTTCTACTACTACTAGTTCTACTTTTACGTCTGCTTCTATTACTACTTACTACTAATACTACAACTACTACTTCGACCAATACCATTAATACTAGTACTATTTCTACTTCTACTACTACTACTACTACTAATACAACTATTGTATTTCTATTACTACTACTACTACAACTACTTCTACTACTACTGTCATTAACTCTAATATTTAGGAACAAATTAAGGAACTAGTCGATTATAATTAATCGACTAGTTCCTTTCTCACAACTATTTCTACTACTTCTACTACTATTACTGCTACTAATACTACTGCTTCTACTACTACTGCTGCTACTACTACAACTACTACTGCTGCTATGAATACTTATACTGATATTCATAATTCTACTACTAATTCTATAACCACAACTTCGACCAATACTATTAATACTATTACTTATAGTATTAAATAGTAATAGTTAATACTATTATTTCTACTTCTACTACTACTACTACTACAACTAGTTAGTTAGATCTCTAGTAAAATTAGATCTACTAGTACTACTGCTACTACTACTTACAGTGGCTCAATTTCCACTAGTATTACTACTGCTACTAAAACTATTACTACAATCACTTCTTCTACTACTTTTACTACAAGATTTATTGTGCTACTATGACTTCTACCTCTACTACTAATATTACGAGTTCTACTTGTATTACTACTACTACTACTATTACTTCTAGTAATAATTACACTACTCTTACTACTATTAATTATACTACAACAAATACTAATAACAATACATACCCGATGAGTTTGCTCAAGGACTGTTATTGACTCTGAATGAACCCGTTGAAGGGAATTCAGGAAAACGAATCAAAGTGAGAGAACCAAACAACAACATGTATGACCAGCTCAGAGGAAATATTTAAACATGACGACACATGTTCTAAACATGTCCTCAGCACTCGAGAACAAGAGGTGTCACACTAGTATTATCTGAGGGTCCTCCGTTTATCTGCTCCTGCTAAGAAGCATCTTCCATTTTAATGTATTCTCTCAGTGCGTTTATGCTGCGGCTTTTATAAACATTCACTGTAATTCATTACAATTCAGTCCACACACACACACACACACACACACCTACACACACACACACCTACACACACACAAAATGAGCATCGGTTCCTTCTCTAATCTCGTATTAATGGACCCAATCACAGAGTCTATGAATAATCAATGTCCAGTGGTCTGCAACCGCAGTACTGAGACCTTGAGTGAAACTGAATCTTGCTAATAAGACACACACACACACACACACACACACACACACACACACACACACACACACACACACACGCACACACACACACACCTGAAGCCCTAATAAGCCTTAATGCATTATGGGCCGAGGATACGTCACATGGTTTGTTTGCTGCAGAATGTGAAAGACAAACACGGTGGTGTTGGAGGAAGAGTCGTCGCTCCTCGTCCAGCTTCTCCAGCCGCTCTCCTCCTCCGGAGTCGCTGGAAACAACCACTCGGGCTAATAGCTGCTACATTAGTCTCTTAACCAGCTGGTCATGGCCATTTGGAAATGTTCATTAGGTCGAGGCCCGGAGTGGAGAGGTGTGATAGTTCACTCTGCAGTGTGGCGGCGGCAGACGGACGGCGAGGGACGAGTCGTTCCCGACGAGCCGCTGTTAAAAGCTGCAGATGCAATTATGGTCGTTTCCCTGCATAAGAAGCTGCTGCAATTAGAGCTCATTAATGTCTATGAGTGTTATTTCAGGCCCGCGGAGGTTGGCTGAGCACGACTTGATATTATGGCTTATTAACGCGCCGACATCTGCTGTCGTTCTGGACACACACGGCCCTTCAAATGGACCGGATCTCACCAGGAAACAAGTCTTCATGCCCACATCTATGTGTACTACTATCAGTAATACTACTAATAACAAGATAATATATTCATGCCCACTTCTATGTGTACTACTATCAGTAATACTACTAATAACAAGATAATATATTCATGCCCACTTCTATTTGTACTACTGCTAATAATAATAATAGCAAGATAATATTCATGCCCACGTATATTTGTAGGACTACAAGTACTACTACTACTACTACTAATAATAATAATAACAAGATAATATATTCATGCACACTTCTATTTTTACTACTACTACTAAAATAATAGCAAGATAATATTCATGCCCACTTCTATTTGTACTACTACAAGTACTACTACTACTACTACTACTACTACTACTAATAAGATAATATATTCATGCCCACTTCTATTTGTACTACTACCAGTATTACTACTTCTAATAATAATAATAACAAGATAATATATTCATGCCCACTTCTATTTGTATTACAACCAGTACTACTACTACTACTACTAATAATAATAACAAGATAATATATTCATGCCCACTTCTATTTGTACTACTACTAGTACTACTACTTCTAATAATAATAATAATAACACGATAATATATTCATGCCCAGTTCTATTTGTACTACTACTAGTACTACTACTTCTAATAATAATAATAATAACACGATAATATATTCATGCCCACTTCTATTTGTAATACTACCAGTACTACTACTTCTAATAATAATTATAATAGCAAGATAATATTCATGCCTACTTCTATTTGTACTACTACAAGTACTACTACTACTAGTACTAATATTAATAATAACAAGATAATATATCCATGCCCACTTCTATTTGTACTACTACTACTACTAATAATAATAATAACAAGATAATATATCCACGCCCACTTCTATGTGTACTACTACTACTACTACTACTTATAATAATTACAATATAATATATCCATATCCACTTCTATTTGTACTACTACTACTACTACTTATAATAATTACAAGATAATATATCCATGCCCACTTCTATGTGTACTACTACTACTACTACTACTTGTAATAATTACAAGATAATATATCCATGCCCACTTCTATTTGTACTACTACTACTACTACTACTACTACTACTAACAAGATAATATATCCATGCCCACTACACCTGGAAAACATTGTTTTACTTTCAAAACTACTTCAATACTAGCAGTACTTATATTATTAACAGTACTACTAGTTCTTCTTCTACTATAGTACTACTACTACTACTACAATTACTACTGCTAAGCTAGCATATTCATGCCCACTTTGTCTGTAAACGTTGTTTTATCAAAAGTACTACAATACGAGCAGTACATATACTATTACTTCAACAACTACTACTTACTACTACTAGTTCTATTCGTACTACTATTACTATTTCTAGTTGTGTTTGTACTACTATTATTACAACTACTACTTCTTCTACCACTACCGGTAGTAGTGTAGTATAGTATAGTAATATAGTCATGCCCACTACGTCTGGAAAACTTTCTTTTACTTTCAAAACCAATATAATAGTAATAGAACAACTACTACTTCTACAATACTACTTCTACTTCTACTACTACTACTGCTACTACTACTAATACGACTTATACTAAGATAATATATAACATATTAATATACAACAACATCTTCTTCTACTTACTACTTTTATTTGTACTACTATTACTATTTCAAGTTGTATGTGTACTACTATTACAACTACTAATTATATTTGTACCACTGTTACTACTAATATTACTAGTTCAATTCGTACTACTATTGCTAGTTCTAAATGTACTACTATTACTACAACTACTACTTCTGCAATACTACTACTATAACTTCTCCTCATCCTACTAATCCTTATATACGATAAGGATATCCTATATATTTCTACTACTATTACTACTACTACTAATTTCTACTACTATTACTATTACTAATAATACTAGTCATACTGCTACTTCTACTGCCACCACCACCACTACTACTACTACTATTAAGATAATATATTCATGCCCAGTATGTCTGGTTTACTTCATTTTCAAGACTACTACAATATTTAATACATTTAACAACAATACATACAACAAGAACTGTAGAAGAACTTTTTTTCATGTGAAGAAACTTAATCAATACAATGTTTAAACTCACGTTTGAAGTTTTGGTCCAAGATTTTACTTCAGAGCAGAAATAAAAAAAGAACCAAGAAACAATATTATGTACTATATAAACACAGTACTTGATAAACTTTGAAACAAGATGATATATATTCTATATTATCATATTGATTAGACTCTTATTCACATGACATTATCTAAAAGATACACACCTAAATAATATTATAGGAACTTTAAATATAACACAATGAAAATATGTTTTAATATGCAAATTTAAGTAAATTACAAGATAATAACACAATAATATTTAAATTTAGATGTAATCAACACTTGAGCAAATAAATCCAACATGTCACATCATAGGATTAAATCAAGGATTTTATTTTAAATGAAATCATATGGAAACATGTTAAAGTATATTTAGAAAATATTTGCATGATAATGATAATATATTTTTCTACAGTCTAGTCCAAAACATTAGCAGTTGTGTCTCTTTTTGATACTTAATTATACAATCTATTAGAAACCTCACGTGTTTTTATTCAAATGTATTTTTAAAAAGTCTACTATACTTGGTATTGTGTGCCTCTGTGTGCGAGCCTGTGAACTGCATAGAAGGTATCATGCTGCGTTCATGAGAAGCAGTTCTTCAGGGTTGTGTGTTTGTGAATTTGTCGGCGCTGATGACCAGTCAGAGCACATTACACAGCGCCAGGAAATCAGCCCCGCGTCGCCCAGAAAGCCATTGATTCTCCATTTCCATATTAATGAGCAAATTTGTTAAGAGCCGGCAGGAGAGGGAGAAAATAACGGGGTCGTCATAGGGCACGACATTTATAAATAAAGCTGATGCTGAGAAAAATGGAAATTAAACCTTTTAGTTTAATAAATTTGAGGCATCCACAGCAAAGCGAGCCATTTGCATTTCCATTTGTGGCTAAATAATGAGAGCGCGGAGCCATGATGAGACCGCCGGCACTGTTTCTTTTTCTTATATTTAGAGGGGGAGGTGACCCCAGAACACTCAATTATTCCATCCCACTGTCCTCCACGTCCACGTTATTAGCTCTGTGACCTCTGGAACTTTGAGAATATTTGTTGAACTTGTGATGCAGATTGTCACTTCAAGGAGCCTGAACACAGCAGACCTGTATTAGATCGTCGTTTTCAAAAATGATTCCACACTTTTACACTCGACAACTTTCTCCGGTCGTGTCTTCAGTATCAGGCAAATGTGGCCGGTTTGGATAACTTTATTGACAATGTTATGGTGCACATTTAATGAAAGTTATTTTAATGCATTAATGTTTAATCAACTCTAATACTTGTTGAATAGGGGTGTTTTCTATCTTTTTTCTCACAATCCTGTATCGATATTCGACACCAATCTATCGAATTTAATGAACCTTTTATTTTGGCTTTAAATCATATCTTTCTTTATTTTATTTTAGACCCACTTAATTGAACTGTTAACCATTAAACATTTTACATGCAAATATTCATAGCGTTTGTTCATATTTTAGTTGCAATTAAACTAGATGGCAGCAGTCATTACGTCCTCCACAGCTAAGTAAACAATGAAATCCCCCGAGATCCTAGCAATGACTGAGGACAAGAGGATACAGTGACTCCAGAAGCTTTTAAAGCTGATGTTTTGACTTATTTTGGTTTCAAAACAAAGCAGTTACGACTTCATCAAGAGTCATGTGGTCTGTAAATACTACAACACCAGAGTTAAGTACTGGACAATACTACACATATATACTTGTTACTACACTATCACAACACCAGAGTCAAGTACTGGACAATACTACACATATAAACTTGTTACTATACTATCACAACACCAGAGTCAAGTACTGGACAATACTACACATATATACAGTACTTGTTACTATACTATCACAACACCAGAGTCAAGTACTGGACAATACTACACATATATCCTTGTTACTACAGTATCACAACACCAGAGTAAAGTACTGGACAATACTACACATATATACTTGTTACTACACTATCACAACACCAGAGTCAAGTACTGGACAATACTACAAATATATTCTTGTAACTACAGTATCACTAAATATCGTTGTAAAAGTTTTACCTTACCTTACCTTACCTTACCTGCATCGTGTTACGTATCGTAGCGACAGATTCTTGCAAATACACACACCTAATGCTGAACAAGGTAATACATCTTTAACCAATTCAGGCCCAAGATTTGTTTGTTTGTTTGTATTTTGGTAAAGAATTGTGTCATAACTAAACTGTGTCTTATAAATAGAAATAAAATTTCCACAATTGGCATTTTCCGATTTTATTTCTAGAGATACTTTATTGTAAATACTGTTCAAAAACTGTCTTTTGCTGATATTCCTGACATTGTGTATTTGACGAAAATAGAAGACTAATAGATCAAAGATGAAAATGAAAGTATGAAGATATTGAAAGGCTAAATATAATCATGAATATGTCTGTAGGTGCCTCACAAAATAATATTTAAAAAATCTTATCGAAGTCTGATATTCTTTGTTTAATTTATCATGGCTAAGAAATAACAACAGATAACAAAAGACAGACTTAAAGACATAAAACAACAAATAGGATTAAAGTAAAATTGGTGACCAAGAGTCAAAGCATAATAATAATAATTATCATGATGGTAATAATTATTATTATGATAATGATAGTGATAATGATAATAACAACAAGGATAACAATAACAACATTAATAATATGAATAGATTTTCTTTTTTATTGCACTTTACATTTGGACAAAGTGCTACAGAGTTAAAACAAGATAAAGAGATTAAAATCAAGACAGTTTGAAAGAAATATTTAATCCAAATACATCTGTTTTCAGGCCTCTGGGTCACCTTGACCCAGAAATAAGACAAAGGTTTAAACCATGTGCAGGCTGCGTGTTGTAATGTGACCCTGAAATCACTTGAATTCACCCCAAATTCCCAAAGAGATTGACATTATATTATCTTCCTTTTTTTAATTTTTTTTTTTAACCAACTTTAGGTTTTGAAATAGTTTTTATTTTGGAACTAGACGAGACATTGAGCGTCTCCAAGCGTCTCTGAGTCCGAATCAAACGTCCTTTATCCGTCCAGGTACGTCTCCATCCTTGAATATTCAGCATATGCAGGTGTCACTTGAAAAACCTTCGCCGGCTCTTAAGCATCCCTGTCAGGAAGAGTCTCCAACCTCCTCCCTCATAAGACACCACACACACACACACACACACCCACACCCACACACACACACACACACACACACACACACACACGGACACACGTCCACACAAAAAGCATCACTGATTGAATTTATTGGGGAATGGATGTTGACTAGACCACTCCAAGTAGGCTAGATTGTTGTTGTTCTGGGATTGACAGACAGACCCGGAGCGGCTGATTGAAAGTGCCTTTTAGCTTGCTCTCACTGTATATTTGATTTGGCAAAATGGAAGAGGAGTCCAGTGTTTTTTTTGTTTTTTTTTTTCCTTCCCAGGATGCAAGTCTCTGTTTGTGTTTGCGCCCCGCTTACATTGACGAGTGGCTGCTTTAGTAAATGCTGCATAAAATCAACCGCCTTTCAGGTATTAATTGAATAATGCAAGCACTCCTCTCGTCAGCCGTCAAGTGGGCCACTTTCTCGGTGGCCCCGCGGCGCTCCAGTCGCTCGTGAATTGACTGGATTTATCTGTGTTGTTCCAGCCAATGGATGCCATTTGTTCCAAATGTTGGACATAAACATGCAAAGAGCAGAGGCGTGCACTCATAAAACAAGATTCTAGATTGTTGTTTTACAGCCCAAAGGGAGGGTGGTGATGGGGGGGTGGCGGGGGTCCTGCTGAGCCAACAGCGTGCTATAGTCCCTTTCAACCAATGATGTGATGAAAAGAAATGGAGGCTGCCTTCAAGAAGAGGAGAAAAGAGGAGGGGAAAAAAAGACAGTGTTGTGCAGCCCTTATTTTCCTGCATGACTTTAATGGGACACATCTCATTGGGCGCCTTATGTCGGCTAAAAGATACTCGGCTGCGCACCTGCAGGACGTTCAGGCATGATAAATACCGTGGCAAGTTCTCAGACAGCTTTTAAGTGCCAAATTGCACAATGCATTTCTGCAAAGATTAAAGTCAATTACCCTTAAAGTTATGGGTAAATTGTCGCAGAATCAGGGGAAGCAGCTCGACTCGCACACTCAGAGTGTCGCTGGAGAGTGTTTTTTATGAAATACTAAACACAAACCATAGTTTAAACAACCATAAATTAATCAAATTAAATATAAAATTAATAAATAAAGACAGCCTTGTTTTTATACAAGTCGTTTTTCCTACCTAATCAAAAAAGCTCTCAATTATATTAATGTTATTCTGACTTTTCTGTGTTTCGGAGAATATCTTTTTATCTTTAAAGCGTCTTTTTTTCATTTTATAAGACAGTGCTTTAAAAAATTTCACGTCTTTTTCTCCACGTCTGTCAAATTTGTGTCTGCCTCGTACAACTAGAAGAAAAACGAATCAGATAAATACATTTTTCTGGTGTGGATTACCATCTGACTCCACAAACCTTTTGAAGGATGTGTTGGAAGATGCTGCACTTTCTTCTTTGCTCCAACTGTGCCAGTGAGTTCTGTAACGCTAGTGTCACTTACGGTTCCATAGATCTTATGTCTATTATGTTGTATTTGTTATATGGACACTTCCGTCAAGTACCACAATGCATTGCAACAGCCTCTAACAGGAGCTATTTTCAGAGCCGAGATGGGGGTCATACAAAACATGATAATGATCTACAAAAATCACTTAAATTAATTGAAATTTAAGACAATAATTGGAGATAAATTAAAATATATTTAATGCTTGTGCATTATTCAGTAGAATTAAAACAAAATAAAACAATGATGTCGGAGTTTTGTGGAGGAAAATAAATAATTATTAGTCTTTAGGTTTGCTTGAGTAAGTTACGATCTTCTGTGTTATTTGAAAAAGGTTTACATTTTTGTCTTATTTAATGTGATTTTGTTACTTATGATACTCTTGAATTGTGAAGTTTTTGATGTCAAATATTCCGCCTATTATTAGTATTTTAATTTAGTACAAGATCTGGATCTAGGAAGGTTGCATTTAAAGGAGATTTTCTTATTTTCTTTTTAAGGAACTTGTAATCTAAATGTTATTTTAATGCATAATGAGTATTTCAATTTGACTAAATATCTTATAAATGGAGGTAATAATCACTAATAAATATCTTTTAAGGCTCATGGAGCTCAAATATTAGATTACGATGCTTCAAAATAACAGTTGTTTTTAATTGATTTTCTCATAAATAAAGATATTCTTTTAGTTTTTTTACAATGAGTCTGATCATCATTATCATCACAAATACCTGGAGGACAAAAAGTCTATATTATTATAAATTAAAGAAGTGTTTTTATTTCGTGGATGTTTTGAATTCCACGAGTGTTCAAGTGTACTCGGAGTCACTTGTGTTTGCGTAGAGCTGTGTAAGACCTTGTTGCCACCGGGCTTCGATTTGCTGATTTGGCACCTCCCTAATTTTGCTGGCGGTAATATCATCCTCGCCGACAGCCATCTGTTTGTGTTAGTCGGCGTGAGTGTTTGTCTAAGGATATCAATAATCATAAACAAAGCCATGACTCCGTCGCACACTCCAGTTTCAACGTTATTGTCGAAAAAAAAGCAAACATTATCAGCTGTGGTTTCAGTCAAACTATGGATGGACATAATGACACACTCTCACACACCTACACACACACACACACACACTCCGATGAGTGTGCGCCCTCCTATTACAGACAGTAATTACCGTCAGTCACCCTGTGTGTCCATAACAAGGCAGCATAATGCCCTAATCAAGCCGGGATTAATCCAACCCTCTCTCTAATCACTCTAAAAGTGATTTATATTGTTTTTCCTGTTCGGAACAAATGAAATCTGTAGGCCAAATTAATACTGGCTTTTCATCAGCGGGAAGTTAAGAAGCCACTAACCATCACATTCTCGTCCACCGGAGCCGGACCACGAAAAGACGCAGAGACGCCGAGGCTTTTTCGCCGGCGAGGAAACGCCGCGTCAGGTGCGAAATGAGAGTCTGTCATGGAATGATCGTGTTTGGGTCAATACTTTTAATTAAAATATATGTTAAATACTGACTTTATAGGGGAAATAAATGACATTTTAAACAGATAAAAGCTTCTTATTTCAGGATTTTATGTCTTTGAGGTAAAATGAAAGGGACACCCTGGAAAGTACCTTGTTAAGGAGTGGCAAGGTACTTGTTAAGGACTCACCTTAAGTTAGTTAAGATGCCTCAGTTAACTTCTAAATGTTGGTTAATGCATAGAAAAGTGACTCAATTGTGCATCTCTAGCATTAACCACTGTTTTCTGTGCTAGTTAGCATTAGCGTCATCAATTCAAATCAGAAAAAAAAGTGTTGACAAAATATTTGTCTATGACGTTAAATCTAGTTGGGTAGTTGTTTTTTTTTTGACATGATTATGTTGGTTTGCGATGTTCTATTTATGTGAAAATTGTTTCCATCACGAAGAGGAAGTCTGTCTAAATGACCAGGTTTCTATTTGCATCGCTCGGAAATCTTTCACTTTCCGAAGATCACAATCTCCCTGAAGAATTCTGCTGCTCTCACAAAAAATGTTATTAATGCATCACGACAATCACAATATTTGTATTTTTATTTGTTAAAATATTTTTAATGAAGCTGCAATTGTATAGATTGAAATTATGAACAGTTTAATTTATCTACACTTAATGCAACAAGTGCAGATAAACATTAATGTAATTGTATTTAATTCACTTTTTATTCCATTAAAATATAGTGTATGATTGAACCTCATTGTAGGTCATGTGATAACAACTACATGTAATAAATGTAATCAATTTAAACTGACAAAGATGAGCTCCTGTTGCTGATCCACCATATTTACAATATAAAGTTACATTTTTTCTCTTTTCAAATTTCACACAACAGAAAAATTATTATTATTAACACATTCAGTCCCTCAAGTATACAAATCAATATTTATGCATTTTCTTTCAGCTAAATAAATAAGTGAGGACACATTTTAAGGATAGTGATTAAGATTGTTTGATTTGAATCACACTTTAGATGCTTTGTAAAACATTTAGTATGACTTTAGATACATGTAACGAGAAAACCAATTAAATACAAGAAAATGTCAAATTCCAAAGCAAGACAAATAATACATATATTTACAATTTTACTGTAGGTTTTGATGTTTTCATTTAACTAATGAAAAAACACATTTTTGGCCAAAATTTAACAAAGATTTTGATTTAAAAAATGTTGAAAAATGTACATTTTGCAATGGAGAACAAACACAATCGGGGACATTTTAAAAGAAGAACATAGATAATGACACAGATTCACAAACTAATAAAACAAACTAGTTTTGTAATAAAATGCTGCAAGTTCTTCTTTAACCTGAGAAATAACGTGAGGTCGCGCTCGAACGAGACTCTTTAATAACTTGTGTTCTACAAAGTAAATTCTGCTCTGATTGAATAATTCCAATCAGGAAACAAATGACTTTGAATAAATGTAATTCTGTGGTCAAGAACTTTCCAGATGTAAATGATATCTCCTGGGGAATCTCAGCCGGCGCCTCGAATCTCTTCCATATATACATCTATATTTTTGCATCGTAATGGCCGTGAACTCATTTTTCCATCCGTCTTCCAATTTCGTTCTAATGAAAAATGCTCTATATCATTCCGCACAAGTCATTTGTCAAATTGCATCGGCCCCAATCTCGCAATTTCTTTGCTCCCGAGGTTTCATTTGAGGCGGCGTGCCTCCTATTTTGGTCCGTGCCTCCGACTTTGTTCCATTCGCATTGTTAAACAAATCAATTTCAGCTCTGAGTCACTTCCCACTGTTTTTTCATTACGGAGAACGAAGGCCGGACACGAATGGCAACAGAAGCCTGAAATTTCCTGGTCCGCCGTTCGGTCTGTGCTCGGAATACAAACCCACTCACAACACGCGCATTTAACAAATGCAAATTCTGCGCCGGCTCGGCCGAGCCCCCGGATCCATATTCATTTCCTCCGCCCCGCCGTTCCCCGACTCCGAGAACCATCCCGCGGTTAACCTGAGACAAATGGGAAATGGACATCTGACGGTTTCCTTTGTTTTCTCCACTTCTTTTTCCTCCTACTTCTTGACCATCTCTCACCTTTACTCCCCTTCCTTCCTCCCCCTCCAGCCCTCCGTCCTCTTCCTCCTGTTCTCTTCATGCTGTGTAATTCTCATCTTACACACTCTGTTGCCCCGGACGATGAATAATGCATGGCGTGTGAGAAATCCTCAATCTCATGCTTGGCTCCCAGCGAGCATTACGGAGCTTGCATCTCTATTACTGAGATGAATACGAAGAGAGGGAGCGTATAGGGGCGACCTGGGCTTCTATGGTCCCCCTTGTTGCGTCCAGGCTTCTTGATTGTCTCTGGACGGCCCATAGGAGCCGATCCTCCCGGGGGGGTCGGACGACCCGGCCTGTCGCCAACATTCTTCATTTGACAACCTGATTTTACAAGATTATCTTTTCATTCTTAACATCGTATTGCGGTTCTTAAGATCAGGGGCTCCCCAACCCTAAGATGGTTTCTCGTGTTGCCTAAAGACTTAGAAGTTAAGGTAGATAAACATCAAAATAATCAAAGTTCGGGAGAAAGAAGAGAGAAACTTTCTTCAGATGCTTTCAGTGCATTCGTCGATGTCCCTGTAGAACTATACTAAGAAGTTTGTGGATCTTCTACTAAAAACGGTCGTACGCTCAGAGTAAAAACTCTTTCTTCTTGAGTCAAATTGCATTCGATACTACAACGAAACTGAGACCCTTAAAAAAGTACTCTTGAGTACTATGACACTAGTCATATTCGTATTTTCTTTGATGACGTTTGTCGTAGACGTTGACTTGTGTTTGCGTTTCTATTAGTGCTTTGAATCTGGCGATACGATTCATACCGCGATACGATATATTGAGATGTATTCGAATATATTACAGTACATTGCGATACATTGCGATACTGTAGGAACAACAATATAACACTTTCTCTGGCTTTTACATCAAAGATTAAGTAAATTCTTTCTCTAATCAAATACGAAAGCGATTTTAGGAGAAAAAAAATTAAAATATTAACAACATTTTTAAATTATATTAACAATTCACAATGAAGTGCATTAACCGTCTCAAACAACCTGGAGCAACATGCAATATCCAGTATCTAGTTAAAAAAAATCGATACAGTGAATAATATCGAGAATAAAAATATTGCGATGTATCGTTATACCGATATTTTCTTACACCCATGATTTCTATTTTATTAATTATTTCTAAGTTAAGAAATGAGAAAAACAATTCTTTGCAACAATTGCAATAGTAGACTGTTGGCTGGAGACGCTTCTGTTTTCACGAAGACGCAATTAAGTTGTTCCAACAGTAAAGGGAGCCAGAAAAAGATAAATAAGACTTTTTATTACACGTAATCTTTTTCACCGACTCGATTCAGCTATACCGGTTTTGTGTTGCGCTTCCACCAGTGAGGTATCTTGGAGCAGATACTTTTTATAGTACCTGCTCCACTCTGGTTGTAAGTGAGTTTAGGTGGCTCGAATCCCAACACAAGAAACGTTATTGTCAATTATTGTTACTGTTATTGACAAGGTCTAGACATTTTTGGGTCTGGGAAATACACCATGGCCTCCACGTTCCATGGAACTGGGTCATGATGACCCGTCCATCTAGAGTAGGCAGCAGGACCGGTGGAAACACAACAGTGTAGAGTCTGGTACGGCTTCAAAATAACCATAATACATTGTACAATAATTCAGTGTCTCGCGCAGTTGTCACGTGTGGTTCCACCCTGCATGCATTTTCTTCTTCGCCTTCCTCTAAAGGAAGAAATAATGTTCTCAGATCCATGAATAGTTACAGCAAACTTATGCTTTTGAAAAGTTCTTTAACTTGAAATCTTCAGACGTATGGAAGGCACCTGCTTATGTACACATGTGTTTTGTGTGTGTGTGTTGTGCGACTCGGAGACGTGTGTTTTATGGAGTGTGTAGCCGCGATAAAAGCACTGAAGAGGTAAAGTGCTTTTCTAGCAATGCTCAAAGCCATGTGTCAGCACCAGAGCACTAAATCCACACGATTCCCAGGAACAGTTTCTCTTCCTCTGATAGTCCATCATCCCCGTGTTTCAGTCCACTGACCACTGCGGCTGACGGCGCCGAGTCCTTGAGGAGATCATGTGTCTGTGAAAGTACAGGACGAGCTCTGATGTCGGGGCTTTTCAAACCATTGTCTTTTTTTATCGCTCAGCCTCTCGCTTCCATTTCAGATGTCTCTATGAGGAAGGTGTCACGACCAGTTCTTCCCTGAGAACTCTGTGCCACGATGATTGATTGATTGACGCGAGGTCCGTGTGTGGTGTCGTCTAAATCTCATGTGTCGTGAGGCCCGGGGGCCAAACCTGGCTCGTCACGCTATTCTTTTGTGGTCCGCCGGACGGTTGGCTCCAAATCAAAGATGAACGTTCATGCACTTGAAGATGTTTAAATTAAAACAAAAAACACTTTTAGTAAGTGTAATACTTATCTTGAAGGAGAATAATTATAATATACAATTATAAAATAATAATGTATTCCTTTTTAATCTCAACCCCTTATGTTTAAATTGTTAAAATGTTGGTTCTTTTTTTATTCTAATTATTTAAATACATTAATTAAACAATTTGGAAATTGAAATTTAAAATTTGTTTTCAATACTTGAATTTAATTATTTTTGCATGTAAATGTTAAATTTCTTTTTTTTAGTAGATAAGATTAGATTGACTTTATTAATTTATTAAATTAGTAATGGAATTGAAAAAAAAGTTTAGCATTTAAAAAAAAATATTATTCACATTTATTCACTAAATTATAATTATTCAATAAAACGTCCTAACCTAAATATGCTGTACCTTTTAATATATAAAATATTAACTTATTAATCAAATAATAATTAATGCTTAAAAAAATAAATTCACTCAATTTAAAGTGTTAATATTCTGATGACGGCCATATACTTCAGTTAGTACATTTTTTAAAATCTGTCATCACTGTCTGTTCCCTTCAAAATAAAAGCAGAAGCCTTTGATGCCTTAAACGTCCCACTTCTTATCGCCTTCCTTCTGTTTTATCGCCTTTTATTTCATGATCTTTTCATCCATTTTCCCAACCTCCATTGTTGTCTTTCTTCTTGGACTTTTCGACAGACCCTCACCCCAGAAGTCACCCCACGATTCAAGTAAAAGAAACGACCACAAACGCCGCGTAATTCATTCGGTACAGTCGATGTTTTTGTTCAAACATTTTGGGCTTTTTTTCTTTCTTCTCCTCCTCCTCCGAGGAGATGAATCTTACTAACGACCCGGAGCTGCAGCTCTCCAATGAATATCTTTCAGATGAAGATATAGGGCAAATAGGTGAAAATAGGAACCTGGTATTCACTCTTGGAGAGCTCAGGCAGACTCACACACACACACACTCACACACACACACACACACTTGCGTATGGTGCGCACAGACCCTGACAGGCAGGCTATTATCCTCCAGGCCGATCTGCTGTAATTGGCTATCTCTTTTTACAAATGTGGCTCTGCCTGACTCGCATATCAGCACCCCCCCCCCACCCCCCGACCACCACCACACACCCCACCGTCTCATCAAGCATGTAGGGGTCACCATGTCCTGATGGCGTGTGTGTGTTTCTGTCTGTATGTGTCGGGGTCACTGCCGTGCCCGTCCCTCTCGTGTCTCCATTTCATGGAGGCGTCCCAACTAAACGGGTCCACAGATGCTAAGTGTGTCGGCGCGCGGCAGGAGTATTTAGTCGACTAATAGCACATCATTCCTGCACTGTGAGCTGATGATGACATATTAGCTTAGTTCACGCCGCCATTAGTTAGTCTGGACCGGCCGCCGAGGTCACCCCGGTCTCCCCCGAAGACGTAAGAACGGGCAGATTAAAAATTAATGTGTTCATTTTACGACGGAGCACAGAGAAGATCTTCGCGGTAACGGTGTGAGGATACGTTAAAATACGCATAAATAATACACCTTAAAGTCTTTATAAATATATTAAATATAGGAAAATGGGTTATTTAGGGAAATTTGTTTTACTTTCATGAAAAGAAGACCATTCATTCTAATACTCTTATATATAAACTTTTCGCTCATCGTTGCACTGATGGCTACAGTATAAAATGTAAAAAAGCCTTATTACAACTTCTACACTTCTAAAAGTAAAATAATTCTGACCATTTTCAATTAAAAGCAATTTTTTAGATTTAAGATGCTTAAACTTTTTTAATGTTTTCATAACCTCTCCTCAGGAAAACAATAGAATGCAGTTGATGCTGAAAATGAAAAAGTGTAAAAGTGTCGGGACTATAAAACCTCAGGTTATCTATACGACTGTGGTTCTACTGCTTTTTTTGTGAGGCCTATAGAGGGCACAGCATGATTGAAGTAGAATCTTGATTATCTTACGGAATTCCTCTCAGTCTCCTGAATTAAATATATTAATGATCAAAATTGGCTAGAAGTACAATTGAATACTTGAACTATGGTAGTACAATTAAACTGCTACAGTAGTTTACAACTGGACCAATCAGGTATGTTCACCAGAATTTACTTAACAATTGTCAGCAATTTCTTAGATTAAAGATGCTTCAACTTTTTTACTTTTTTCATTTTCATAATTTTGTGTTCTCAGGATATGCCTTGAATTCATGCTGACACGGCAAATGACATCTGTAAGATCTTGGCGATGACTGAGGATGAGAGGATACAGTTGCTCCAGAAGCTTTTAAAACTGTGTCTGCTTTCAGTTTTATCAATTCAACCTTTATATTGAATTTAATCTTATCATGAACCTCAAATATTGCATTGAATCGTATTGTGAGCCTTTTTTTCTATTGTATTAAATCTTATTGTGAGCCTTTTATATCGTATTGAATCGTATCGTGAGCCTTTTATACTGTATTGTATTGTATCGTGAGCCTTTTATATCACATTTAATTGTATCATGAAACTTTTATATTGTATTGTATATTATCGTGAGCCTTTTACACTGTACTGTATTGTATCGTGAGCCTTTTATACTGTATTGTATTGTATTGTGAGCCTTTTATATTGTATTGAATCCTATCGTGAGCCTTTTATACTGTATTATATCGTGAGCCTTTTATATTGTATTGAATCCTATCGTGAGCCTTTTATACTGTACTGTATTGTATTGTGAGCCTTTTATATCGTATTTAATCGTATCATGAGCCTTTTATATACTGTACTGTATTGTATCGTGAGCCTTTTATATCGTATTTAATCGTATCATGAGCCTTTTATATACTGTATTGTATTGTATTGTATTGTGAGCCTTTTATACAATATTGAATCATATTGTGAGCTTTTTATACTGTTTTGAATCGTATCATGAGCCATTTATACTGTATTGCATTGTATTGTGAGCCTTTTATACAATATTGAATCATATCATGAGCCTTTTATATACTGTATTGTTTTGTATCGTGAGCCTTTTATATTTTATTGAATCGTATCAGGAGCATTTTATACTGTATTGCATTATTGTACATGAACTTGTAATTGTATACTTATATTGTATCGTAGTGTATCGCTTCAGCCCTAGTTTTCCCTAAACTCCTCCGACTGCCTGTTAGTTAATATTTTCTTACATTGAAGTTCAGGTCGAGGTACATGAATAAAATAAGGAATTAATTTAAACTCCACCTTTATTTCTCCCATTTCTTACCCGTCGGACTCCTGGACAGGAGCTTGATATCCCGTTGATATTTCCTCACATTCTTCCTGTACTTTTTTGAAAGAGTCACCAAAAGTCACCTGGTAATCTCTGCCCGGAGGCCCTGATCTGAAATCACATCAGTCCTAATGGGGTTGATCTAAGCGTACGGACCAGAGCCGCCATCCCATCATTCTCTTGCTCCTTGTTAATCTTTAACCGTGGAATTAACCCTCGGTCCTGATGTTGGAATATAGATGAGCCATCTCGTCTGCAGCCTCCTCTCATCCTGTCCTCTGCCTCGCCGTGATGGGGGACGTCTGGGGTCAGCGCTTCCTTCGCCACAGTTCCTGCCGCATTCAGACGCCGCTGACCCGGGATCAGCCTGACCGGCAAAGCGGCCAGCTGCTGCTCTCGGCGCCGAGATTGTCTCACGTTCTTCCATCTTCCGTCTGAACAGGAAAACCAAATGAACACTCTGCCACTCGGCGACGGTTCAATTTCAAACGACAAAAAGTCCACAGACGGCTATGATGAGCTTTATCCTCAGGTGTCATTTGGACCGGGCCTCCTCTGGTTTGTAAATAACACGCCTCGGCTCCACTTTGCGCCGTCGAGGGCTCTCAGGCAAGATTGCTGTGACGACGGCGAGTGTTTTACTCAATGATGCATCTTTTCTGTTGAGCTTATCAATCTGGAGACTCGGCCCCGAACGCACGCCTTTCATTTCCTCGCACAATCCAATATGTTTGGAAAGCAAACCCGTTGTGTCCCAATTTCATTGACCCGAGTCTGAACGATGACTTTTAATGAGTCTATTTCATCGTCTTCATTTATCATGTGACCATGGAAGTCGGGAACTGAGGAAATGTGTCCATTACCAGGTTTTTGTCACGAAAAGAAAAGAAGAAAATCTGATTATTTTTGCTTTATTTCCATTGCTTTGGAAACCACTTTGATGGATTTACACGCCGGTGCTTCGTATTTTGTGCTGGAACGATTATACCAACATTTATTTATTGAATTTCAAAGGCTCTGAATTAAAAACAAATATTGAATCTAATAAAAAAAACATTTTTTAATTGCCTTTAAAAGCATATTGAAGAATAAGAATTAATTAACATTAATTTAGAAAATGTATTTTTGAATTATAAGTATTGGAATATCAAACTGTATTTGTAAAGAAAATCATTTATAAAAACAATAATCAACCTTTAGTATAAAAATGATTGAATTCAATTATTAAAATAAATACATAATGCACTGTTTAAAAATACTACTTCAAAACTTTTGAAATTTTAAATCAAACATTCATATTCTGATTGCACTGACATATTACTATAAAACAGACAAAATCATATTTTTTCCTTCAAGTTGGACTGAATCTTTTTACAAGTGGTCCAGTTTCAGTTTTTAGGTACAATTTTTAGTTTTGTAAAAAGTACTGCAGTTTTCCATTAACAGCTAAGGAAGCTTGTGACCACTGTTTCCTTCCAATTATATACATTAGGAACAAGTTAGAAGATGAGCCTCGTATGGATCCTATTGTGAGCCTTTTATATCGTATTTATTATGAGCCTTTTTATACTGGATTGAATAATATTGTGAGACTTTTATATCGTATAGAATCACATCATGAGCCTTTAATATATTGTATTAAATGACATTGTGAGCCTTTTGTATCGTATCAATCAAATCGTGATACTTTTATATTGTATAGAATCGTATTGTTAGCCTTTAATATTATATATTAAATTGTATTCTGAGCCTTTTCTATCGTATCAATCCCGTCGTGAGACTTTTATATTGAATTGAATCATATTTTTAGACTTTTATATTGTATTAAAACGTATGGCAAGCCTTTTATATCATATCGTATAAAATACTGGATTATAAAATATCAAAAATTGTACTAGTTGGTTCAGTTTTTCTGTTGCTTATATAGTTCGTTATCTTATTTCACACTTTTATTCTGTACTGACACCAGTGTTTTTTCAACACTTGCAATAAAAAGTTCCTGATTCTGATAAAAACGTAGAATAATTCTGCCCTTAATTTTAGGAGAAAATAGAGTTTATTAAGAAAAATAAAACAATAATCATTATAACAATTTGATGTAGAGGAAAAAACAATTCAAATGTTAAAAAATAAATATATATTAAGGTGTATTGACAAAAAATAAACAGATTAAATAAATAAAAAATAAATCTATTAAAAAAAGAAACAGCATCAATGTTTTATCAACACATCTAGAGCCGTGACGTGAAGACATCATCCGAGTCAAACTTCTCCATGACAGCATGGAGCCTCAGAGTGTGATGTAACATCATGTCCCAGCGAGTGTGTCGGGCGAGTGTTTGTCGGGCGTTTGTCTCTGGGATCAACGTCCCGGTCTTATCGGGTGTGACCTCTGTCTCTCTGGCTGTTTTCTGTCTCGGATAACATTTTGACATTCCGCTCTCCTCTCCCCGACGCCGCCGTTCTCGGGGGCCGGCGCCGGACGGGGGGGCCCAATGATAAGGCTTCACTCACAATTAGCCGGCAGGAGCAGGGAGGCGAGAGGGGGAAATTGAACTGTCAGAGAGGAGAGGAGTGGAGGAGAGGAGTGGAGGAGAGACCGGGGGGGGGGGAGGGGTGACCCCATCCGGCAAAATGGAGCCCGTCATAATTTGTTCATTTGGTGCCCATCAGAGTCTACCTTCCCCGTGCAACGCCACTCCGCTGACCTCCGAGCTCCTCTTCATCCCTCTCTCCTCGCCGGCTGTCAGTCTGAGTGACGGACAGTCGAGGTTTGCTTCTAGCATCGGGGTACACGTCCTGGAAAGAGTCTCTCGACTTCTGAAACTATTATTATATCCATTTGAATTTCCTACTGCGAGACCCCAGTGTGTTTTTCTTTACGTGATGACAGTGAACGCATCGTCGGCCACGACGCTGAGTCACCAGGACCAGGCCCGGGTCCAAAAGAAAGGAAGTCAATTGATGTCGTTTCTGTTGATTATTAGGAAAAATATGGTGTTTTCTTCTGAAGTAACATTAGTCTGTGAGTCTTGAAACGTCAAGACGCTGGTTTTAGTCGAGTTTACTCAAAAAATAAAAGTGTAGACTAGTGAAAATTATTAAAACACAAACTTAGTGATTTATTTTTGTGGTGTACTGGGGTCAAGTGTGACCCGGGGTCATATGTGGCCAGTTGCCTGTATTTTGATAAAACTCTGGACTCCAACAAAACATGTTACTAATTTACTTTTTTTTTAAATATATACTTTAAAATACATCCCTCTATCATTGTTATTCTCTATATCACTATTCTTTAAAACAATATATATAATTAATTGACTCATTTTTAGTTTTCTATAATTGCATTTTCAAGTTCTCACATATTATAATCATATATATATTGGAATAGTTATGTAATAACTTTATATGTTTTATTTTTATTGTTTTTAATTGAACATGAGAAATGTTGGGGATCCCTGGTATATAATTCAGTCTTATATTTTTTTTAAACTTGTTTTTTTTTCAGTTTTGTCAAAAAATAATTCTAATGCAATTGTATATGTTTTATATATAAACATATTTCGGGGAAAAATACTTTTTAATGTTTGAATTCTAAACATAACATGCAAAAGTCTTTCTTTTAATGCATTTTCAAGTTTACGTATCGAACATATTTTGCTCCCACTAAATGGTAATAGACAATTTCTGTAGTATTTATTATAACTGCCTGAAAACTGTTTAGTTTTAAAAAAAAACTTAAGGTATTTTCTCTGAAAAACATTAGTCTGTGACACGTCAAAAACACTTGTTTCATTCGAGTTTACTTCAAAATAAACCTATAAACAAGTGAAAATGAGTAGAAAAATCTCTTTATGTTTTAATTTTATACTTTTTAATTGAAGATCGGTCCGTGATTATAACATTAAACTGGTTCGATGAGAAATATTGGGGATCCCTGATATATAATACAGTCTATTGTATTACAAGTAACATTTTGACAGAGATATTTGCATTATTAAAATACAGTATATTCTGGAAAACATATTTTTTGTCATAAAATATGTCATAGTCTAGTCTATAGAATCTTTATAAAATATTCAATAATTTCAGGGTATACTTTGTCCCCCGAAGAAATGACCCTTGACCTAGTGTGTTACTTTAAAATATATCATTATTGTCAAAGTTACTAATTCTGTAAACCTGCTCCATAGTTTCATCCAAATATTTCAGCGACACATAATACTCAGCAATAAAAGTGTGTCGATGCTTTCACACTCAAATGCCACTGAATCTGTGTGTGTCAGCAAGTGTGTGTGTGTGTGTGTGTGTGTGTGACAGAAAGGATACAGGTGTTGTTAGCAAGCTTTGAAGGTGACTGCTGGTCTCATCCATCACGCCGGCTTTCCTGAGCCTGATCCCTAATGGATCCCCTCAATCAGAGCCGCTCACTGTCAGTGGCACTGCAACAAAATGAGAAATCAGGCGAGTGGTCCCGTCGCCAAGGTTGGGAGTCATATAAAGGGGACAAAGTGATAAAGACCAGCTCGTGTCCAGCCTGTTGATTAGTATTGAGTGATCTCAGCCGCTCGTGACGGAAACAGGACATCCATCTTCGCGCCTCTCGCTGTTTGCAAATGTAAAAATTTGGTAAACCTTCTTTTTCGCTCGTCAGTCTCCGGAATTAGCGGCGAACGATTCAACGCGACTTGATAAAGAGGAACGGACTAAGAGCGTGATTTCATTTACAACCCGAGTGGGAAGTGTTAAATAGTCCGAGCTACTCTGTGCATTAAAAATCCATCCCGTGGTAATGCAGTTATCAGAGTTAACACACTTCACTTTACCTTTAGCCATTAAAATCTATGAAGTATGGACGGATTCAAAGAGCGTTCCCTTTATTTCCGTCCGTCCGAAAAGCTCTGGCGTTGTTTAATGCCGCTGCCTTTGGCTCCGCGGTGATTTGATTTGAGGAGCTAATATAGTGAGAGCCTCCCGCTGTTGTTCCTCCCTTCATTCTCTCTTCATTCTCTCTTCCTTAAAAGCATCAAGTCTTTTTATAGATCCGGGGTTCGACTCGACGCCGACATGAACCATTTATCTGGAATGTCTGGCACCTGATTTACAGTTTGGTTTACTTTTTCTAGAGATATAAAGATGGATAAATTGATAGATGGATGGATGGATGGATGGATGGATGGATGGATGGATGGATGGATGGATGGATGGATGGATGGATGGATGGATGGATGGATGGATGGATGGATGGATGGATGGATGGATGGATGGATGGATGGATGGATGGATGGATGGATGGATGGATGGATGGATGGATGGATGGATGGATGGATGGAGGATGGATGGAAAGATGGAATGACTTTATTATTGATATACTTTTACTCCACTTCTGGCCCCAAACTCAGAATTAAACAGTACAATATCATGAGAAATGTATGAGTCCCTGAGTCTATTAGTGTTGCATCATAGGAGGAGCACTCGTGCACTCCATTACTGATCGGAACTCTTTGAAAACAGACAAAAAATACGAATAAAAAAAACGTAACCAAATCTTACCGTGTCCCAAAGTTTAAGTTAGTCTATAAACTCTTCATGTTGTCATGTTTCATCGCATTTTTGAAGCATTTTCTCATCACTTTAGTATTAGTAATATTACCTATTGTATTTATGTAAATATAATCCTATTTAAATGTAGATTTACATTTTTGAAAAACTTAATAATTGGTGTTTCTTGTGAACATATTTGTACAAAATATCACATCTACAACATAAACGGTCACTAAATTATCACATTTGTCTTTAAAAGAAATGCGACAAGTCACATTATTATGCAGTGTTTGAACTATTTCTGCTACATACAAAAAAACATGTTTGCATCACAATGTTTGATTTTGTAATATTTCTGTTTGTTTATTTTTAATCGAATCAAAAGTTGAGCATCTATATTTTCTGTGATTTATATACAATCGTACACGATTTATGTTTTGCCCACATCTACATACAATCCAACAATTTTTAAAAGTAAGTAAGTAAGTAAGTAATATTTATTTATATAGCGCTTTTCGAGACCAGGGTCACAAAGCGCTTTAACAATCAAAACAATACTCAAAAAAGTACATACTTTAAAGATCAAGATAATACTGAGAACAACACAGGAGTTCGAGAAATTCAAGGAAAAGCCTGAACAAATAGAAACGTCTTAAGATGTTTCTTAAAGGAGTCAGTAGATCCATCAAGAGCAAAGAGAGAGAAGATCGTTCCAAAGCTTAGGAGCAACAGCCTGAAAAGATTTCTCTCCTCTGGTCCTGAACCGTGTTCAGGAACCATAAGTAGATTCTGATCCACAGACCTCAGAGCCCGAGCTGGGGTGTAAGGCTGGATCAGATCAGTGATGTAAGGAGGAGCCTGACCATGAATAGATCTGAAAGTAAGAACCAGAATTTTAAAGTTGATCCTGAAAGAAACTGGAAGCCAGTGAAGAGTTTTAAGGATCGGAGAAATGTGAGTTCTTCTACTAGAGCGGCTCAGAATTCTCGCTGCAGAGTTTTGTATCAACTGCAGACGAGACAGATCCTTTGAAAAGCAGCTTTTTATATTTAAAGACTTTCATTATGTAGCATTTTTTATTCCCTGTGAACCTATTTGTACAAAACATCATATTTCGGACATAAATAGTCAAAGCCCGCTTTTTGTTATTAATGTTAAATCACTGAAGTGTAACCTTGTAGCCTCCGTGCTCTAGATCACCTTCAGTAAACACCATGTCTAATAATATTTTGAATTAGTGTTAAAAACAAAACATTTTTTTCATTACATTTTTTATTTTGGCATTATTTTAGTTGTTTATTTTTTATTTCAATGTAATTTTCACTTTAAAAGTATTTCCTCAGATTTATACACAATTTTACAAAATACATAATTTATGTCTCATATACATCTTAAACATACAGTACAACAATTTCTACCTGATCAATTAAGTTTTTTTAGATATTAAACAGAAGCAGAGAAAATATCTTAATATTTTTCTGTTTCTGTTTTGCTCTTCTTCAGGTGTTATTCTAAATAACATTTAAAGATACATTTGTTAGCTTCTTGGGTTACCAAACTCTTGATATTTCATCAAAAACTAGTGGCTCAATTATAGTGTATATATGTGTGTATTTAATGCATGTATAATTTTGCCTAATATTTAACTTTAATCTATTTATCATACTGTATTTATTTTGTAGTATTATTCTTCTATACATCACAATATACTACATGTTGAAATCTTCTGAATCTTTACTTTAAAGAAGAAGAAAAAGAAAACAAAAACGTTTTATTTAGTATTTTAGGATATTATAGATAATAGTTTGTCACAAATGTATTCATGTAAATATCATCACATTTAAACATAGCTTTTTGTATTTTAAAACTTTAATATGGTATTATTTATGTTTCTTGTGAACTTATTTGTACAAACTATGATATCTCTGACCTAAATAGTCAAATCCCTGTTCTATGTTGTTAATATTCAAACAGTAAATTATCACAAAATTAAAATAAAATAGATGCAACTGTAGCGTCCGTGCAATATATCTTATATCACCTCAAGTAAACACCATGTCTAATGTTATTTTGTAATGTGTGCAATATAAGAAACATATTTTTGCATCACATTTTTGTAGCATTATTTTTTTTCTTCTTTATTTTTTATTTCGATGTCATTTCCTCTGTTTTTTATCGTTTACGTTGAAAAAAATACACAATAAATGTTTCCCATACATTTTGGAAATACAAACCAATCATTTTTAATTGATCAAATGAGATTTTTCTATGGATTAAAAAAAAGTGGAGCGAAGAACAGTTTCCTAATTCTGATACCCTCTGTTTCCTGTTTTGCTCTTCTTCAGGTGTCATTTCACACAACATGTATTTATAACATGTAACAAAGATGTATTTTTCTCAACATATAGTATTAAATCAAAGCGGATGGTTAATCTACTGATATATATTCATGTAATTTGTAGATTTTTGTCCAGTTATTTCATTGTAGTTATATTTATTCATCATACTGTTTTTTTTTTGTAGTAATATACTTTATTCATATATTTATATATCACGTCAGTGTCATAAAATACCACAAGATGATTATATCTAACCATCTTTACTCTCAAAATCTTGGAATTGGTGGAATATATTATATTTTTTAGTGTAAATCATGATGTAAAAAATCCTATTTAATGTTATAGTTGGGGCAGTAAGAGATAAGAGTCGTGCTCTTTTGTCTTCTTTGTTCCACTCCTGACACATGCAGGGATATTAATTTGGGTATCGATCGGGGGGCTTGCTCACAGTCATACATACAGCTGCCCAGTGGTGGGCTTACCAATCACCATAACTCAGGGGTCTGGGCAGGAACACCGCGGGTGCCGCGACCACCTACCAGAGATTAATCGGGCGCCCGAACTTCAAGTCGGCGCAGGAATGTAGCGTCCGTCGAGGACGGCGATCCCTCGTCCTCGGCGGCGGCGACTCCCCTCGGAGCTAATGGCGGCGTCGGGTTACAGTCCATGATTATCATACAGAGAGGATCATATCCCATTGATTTTATGCAGATGATCACCTTCGCGTGTTCGCCGGCCTGATGGCGGCGGTGATTTACAGAAGAAAATCAATTACCCTCCTCGTCTGCAGGAGTAATTGTTTATTATTTTCCTATTAGTCGGCGTTGATCAATGTTATGGAAAGATTGGCCATGAATACGATCAACATAAATAGATTTGCCTCCAACATTAGTACCAGTTTTCCATTAATGACCTGTACAATGTCACGCCAATGGCACCGGCGGAGATTTAAGAACACACCAGGTGTGTGTGTGTGTGTGTGTGTGTGTGTGTGTGTGTGTGTGTGTGTGTCATCACGGCGAGTTCACTTCTTACTGGACCAAACATCTCCACAGATATTGATTTGTATTTCCATTCAAAATAGTGGAAAAATGAGGACGTCCTTGACCTGAACACCAGAAGGTTGACCTTGAGGACCATGATGGTTGTGATACCCAACAGTAGTTGTAGTACTCGAGGTCGGGTCTTGATTCTTGAGATCACTTTTTTAGGGTCATGGTTTAGTCTCGAGCTGTGCTGACTCAAGATTTATTTCTAAGACCAGTGCTGTGTGCCAAATCGGGCACTGGTTTTACAGTACACTGAAAGATGGTGCACTTACTTGCGCAGTGCGCAGATTTTCGACAGGGTATTACTGTCTCAAATGAAACACTACTGCTACACACTAACAGGAAATGACTCGACAGCTTCTTCTTCTACTACTTTTTAACGCTGATTGCAACTGGCCGTTGGAACACTATCAATCACACTAGTCAGCGATTTTCGCCAATTGGAACAAGTTATTAAGTTATGTTTCATTGTGTTATTACTGTGGTTGAGTTGTTTTGTGTTAAGATTTGTGTTTTCTCGAGACATATAATAATAATAATATTAATCTGCTCTGAAGACGTGTGGTCTGCGTCGTAGCTTCAGTTCAGTGTCATCTACGTCACTAAGATGGCGGCTGTTGAGGGTGGAAAGTGTTCATCGATCCATACTTAATTTTCTGGCCATGTGAGTGCACCAATTGAGTGCTCACTGCGCACTAGATTTTCGCAAACTCCTCATTGGGACGCACTCAAAATATTAAGTGTAAGTACAGAAGTGCGATTTGGGACACACCCCAGGAAAAGCTAGCTGGAGCTAGCTTCCCGGTATCATACACCCAAAATGACCACCACCTTTCTGCACAGCCGCTGAAGAAGCCACAGGCCTGAGAGCATCACCAGGGAAACTATTATATTTGGTTTCATAAATCATACCATCTATGTGCAGAAGAAAACATTGCCACACAGAAACTTCTCGGACAACATTCAGCTTTTACTGGGACATCGAGATATGTTCAGAGAAATGTATTGAATAACTTTCTGAAGATACATTTTGATGTTGCTTTCGTGTAAAAGCATGATTGTTACAAGACAGATACTGGCTTTTCGAAACTCTTCGGTCTCGATAATGTCTTGGTCTCAGTTGGTTTGATCTTGACTAAGACACAACCCAACACATAGTTTATGTTTATGTCTAAACTCTGCAGCGAGAATTCTGACCTGCTCTAGTAGAAGAACTCACATTTCTCCGATCCTTAAAACTCTTCACTAGCTGCCAGTTTCTTTCAGGATCAATTTTCAAAATTCTGGTTCTTACTTTCAGATCTATTCATGGTCAGACCTTCCATCAGTGATCTGATCCAGACTTACACCCCAGCTCGGGCTCTGAGGTCTGTGGATCAGAATCTACTGATGGTTCCTGAACACGCTTCAGGACCAGAGGACAGAGAAATCCTTCCAGACTGTTGCTCCTTTTCTTTTCTGCATTCCCCATCAAGGGTCGCCACAGAAAGTCCTCTACCTGGGTCCATCTAGATCAGGGGTGGCCAACCCGGTCCTCAAAGAGCCTCAGTGGGTGCAGGTTTGGCCGGGTTGGCCACCCCTGATCTAGACCATCCTCCCCAGTAACACCCGTCTTCTTCGTGTCCTGACTAACCACATCCAAGGAACGACCAAGACACGTAAACATGAAGGTCTTTAGATGATTCATGAAAAGCCCACTCACTGTGGAAGTTAATGGAATATTCGTTATCTTGGATCGCAAACATTTTGGGATGAGGGCATTAAGGATTTTGTCCTGGGACTAATATACCATAAAAGCCTTGAAGCTTCCTCTGAGTAATTTGACATACTGTTGTGTAGTAAAGAGTGTGTTGTAACCTCAAGACCATGTTGGTCGTCCACAGAGGTTCTCAGGGAATCGTCCTCCATCGACTCCCACCGTCTGGCAAATGTGCGGTTGATGTCAGGCGTCAGCGGCTCCCCGGTCCCGTCCACGCTCTTCCTCCCGGTATCAGCTCCAATTGATCCAGACACAAACTAATCACTATAACTCACTGAAGTAATTGGCCCGGCCCAGATCAGAGCAGCGGCCCATCGACCGCTTCCAGGATCGATGGGCTGATCAGAAGAGCGCCGGGCGGCGTGCGGGGATGTCGGGCGGCGGAGGAGGGATGCGATGTAATGTGGCGGATCAATGAGCCCGACTTGATCAGGTTCTGGGTGGGTGTGCTGATCCACCTGTCACATGTATTATGCTGCCCGTTCAGAACCAATTACCTACTACACACATTCACATGGATCCGGTGCCAGCCGTCCTTGTGTCTTCGGCAACAGAAGTCAGTTCTTACGAACATGGAACCAATACATCCAAGAAATAGATAATGTTAAAAAACTGTCAAGAGTTTGGTGTTTAAAATAGTTTGTAAATAAGGTGTATTATATTGGTATTTTGAGGGCACACAGTGGCGTAGTAGTTAGCACAGTCGCCTCACAGTAAGTAGGTTGCTGGTTCACTTCCAGGCAGGGCCGGGTCTAGACAGGCATGTATGAGGGGGCAGCCACAAATCTTGAGGGGGCATTGTGCCAGGCCCCCTCTTGCCCCTGCCTAGACCCGGCCCTGGTTTGAGGGGGCATTTATTTGAGGGGGCCAGGCCCCCTCTTGCCCCTGCCTAGACCCGGCCCTGCTTCCAGGTCAAGCAAACTTGTGACCTTTCAGTGTAGAGTTTGTATGTTCTCACCGTGTTGCGTGGGTTTACTCCGGGCACTCCGGTTTCCTCCAACAATCCAAAAATATACAGAGGTTGATTGAGAACTTGGCCATATGTATGAGTGTGTGTGTGAATGGTTGTCTGTCTTTGTGTGTCCTGCGACAGACTGGCGTCCTGTCCAGGGTGTCCCCTGCCTCTCGCCCGATGAAACTGGGATAGACTCCAGTCTACCTGCGACCCCCATAAGGGATAAAGTGGTAAAAAAATGAATGAATTACTAAATTGGTATTTTGGTATAGAACTGTCAAATTCTATCGTATTCTATTCTGTTTAAATAAAAACATGCGTAGTATAAGTTAGACAATAGATGCATAAAACACATAGCACAACATCTTTAACATATATATATATATATATTTTTTTTACTACTAATGAGGCATCATTTGCTCACCAGTTTGACTAGTCCACAAGTGAATTATACGTTTTTCTAAGCGTAAAAAAAACTTAAAAACCGGTTTTCAGGAAGCTCAAAAATAACACCCTACCACACATGCATCTTCAAATTTTGAATTCGAACTTAGGCATTTATGTCTGCAAATAGTATTTCCTATGTGTCCAGCACAAAACATGCGAAAAACATGGTTTGTATATCATTTGAATAGCATATCCATCCTGAAACAAGATAAACTTTCATTAATGTCAAATAATAGGTGTTGCTGTTCAACAGGCCTTAAAAGGAAATGTGACAGTCAGCCTCGTAAACGGCAAATATCATACTTTTATTTTCTTTCCAAGGAGTGACAATTAATGAAGATTTTGTTTGACCAACAACGTAAACACTGTTCAGCCCCTGTTGCTGTTTAAGCTTCACTCTCTGTGTCTTATATAGACACTTTTGTTTCTGTTTGACTCTCATTGTCAGAAAAAGACGCGTCAATTTAGTAATACTTAGTTTCCAGTAACTAAGTATTTAAAATGAAAGTTTTTTATGAGTGCATGCAGAGCAAGAGACTTTTTTTCAAGGTCAGATGGTTAAGAAATAAAGATCATCACATCAAATAATTGATGCAGCTTTAAGTAGTTAAGATGGAACAGATTTATAAAATACAATTTGACAGAAATTGCCCAAATTCAAAGTGAAACCACCAAAGAAATCCATTAAACAACGTAAAAATAAATAATAATAATAATAATAATAATAAACATCATATTTATGTTGAGCTTTTTCGGGAAAATCAAATGTAAATCAAAGACAAAAACTAATTATTTCATTGTATTTATATTTATATTCATCGTACTACTTTTGTTTAGTTGGATTATACTATACTATATATCACTATAGTGTCATAAAACCCCTGAACCTGAGGCCTATTCTCCACAAGTATTGACCTCTAGTGGCCCCCCAGTTAATTTGTGGACCCCTGTGTTCCAGTTACTTTTTACTCCGAAAATTAACCAAACAACACAATCCACTGAGGGGCTGTTGAACTAGTATGTATTCTACGAATCCTCGATTCTGATGATGGCTCGAAACATCTTCTATTTTGTTAATATGAAGTTTATTTAAGTCCAAAAGAACAAAAATGTCCATATATTTTGATTCTCCTATACAATCATTCATTTAAAAGGCAACAAGCGCCACCTACTGATAATTATTTAATGGTTCTAACACATTGATTTAGGTCAATGTGCTGAAGGGGTCTAAAGCTAGTGGAGAGTCAAAATGGCTCCCCCTGAGATGCAGTAGTTCATCACCTTATTTAGTGTTGATGGGGTCTAAAGCTAGTGGAGAGTCAAAATGGCTCCCCCCGAGATGCAGTAGTTCATCACCTTATTTAGTGCTGATGGGGTCTAAAGCTAGTGGAGAGTCAAAATGGCTCCCCCCGAGATGCAATAGTTCTTCACCTTATTTAGTGCTGATGGGGTCTAAAGCTAGTGGAGAGTCAAAATGGCTCCCCCCGAGAGGCAGTAGTTCATCACCTTATTTAGTGCTGATGGGGTCTACAGCTAGTGGAGAGTCAACATGGCTCCCCCTGAGATGCAGTAGTTCATCACCTTATTTAGTGCTGATGGGGTCTACAGCTAGTGGAGAGTCAAAATGGCTCCCTCCGAGAGGCAGTAGTTCATCACCCTATTTAGTGCTGATGGGGTCTAAAGCTAGTGGAGAGTCAAAATGGCTCCCCCCGAGATGCAGTAGTTCATCACCTTATTTAGTGCTGATGGGGTCTAAAGCTAGTGGAGAGTCAAAATGGCTCCCCCTGAGATGCAGTAGTTCATCACCTTATTTAGTGCTGATGGGGTCTAAAGCTAGTGGAGAGTCAAAATGGCTCCCCCCGAGATGCAGTAGTTCATCACCTTATTTAGTGCTGATGGGGTCTAAAGCTAGTGGAGAGTCAAAATGGCTCCCCCTGAGATGCAGTAGTTCATCACCTTATTTAGTGCTGATGGGGTCTAAAGCTAGCGGAGAGTCAAAATGGCTCCCCCTGAGATGCAGTAGTTCATCACCTTATTTAGTGCTGATGGGGTCTAAAACTAGTGGAGAGTCAAAATGGCTCCCCCTGAGATGCAGTAGTTCATCACCTTATTTAGTGCTGATGGGGTCTAAAGCTAGTGGAGAGTCAAAATGGCTCCCCACAAGAGGCAGTAGTTCTTCACCTGATTTAGTGCTGATGGGGTCTAAAGCTAGTGGAGAGTCAAAATGGCTCCCCACAAGAGGCAGTAGTTTTTCACCTGATTTAGTGCTGATGGGGTCTAAAGCTAGTGGAGAGTCAAAATGGCTCCCTTTGAGATGCAGTAGTTCATCACCTTATTTAGTGCTGATGGGGTCTAAAGCTAGTGGAGAGTCAAAATGGCTCCCCCCGAGATGCAGTAGTTCATCACCTTATTTAATGCTGATGGGGTCTAAAGCTAGGGGAGAGTCAAAATGGCTCCCCACAAGAGGCAGTAGTTCTTCACCTGATTTAGTGCTGATGGGGTCTACAGCTAGTGGAGAGTCAAAATGGCTCCCTTTGAGATGCAGTAGTTCATCACCTTATTTAGTGCTGATGGGGTCTAAAGCTAGTGGAGAGTCAAAATGGCTCCCCCCGAGATGCAGTAGTTCATCACCTTATTTAATGCTGATGGGGTCTAAAGCTAGGGGAGAGTCAAAATGGCTCCCCACAAGAGGCAGTAGTTCTTCACCTGATTTAGTGCTGATGGGGTCTACAGCTAGCGGAGAGTCAAAATGGCTCCCCCCGAGATACAGTAGTTCATCACCTTATTTAGTGCTGATGGGGTCTAAAGCTAGTGGAGAGTCAAAATGGCTCCCCCCGAGAGGCAGTAGTTCATCACCTTATTTAGTGCTGATGGGGTCTAAAGCTAGTGGAGAGTCAAAATGGCTCCCCACAAGAGGCAGTAGTTCTTCACCTGATTTAGTGCTGATGGGGTCTAAAGCTAGTGGAGAGTCAAAATGGCTCCCCACAAGAGGCAGTAGTTTTTCACCTGATTTAGTGCTGATGGGGTCTAAAGCTAGTGGAGAGTCAAAATGGCTCCCTTTGAGATGCAGTAGTTCATCACCTTATTTAGTGCTGATGGGGTCTAAAGCTAGTGGAGAGTCAAAATGGCTCCCCCCGAGATGCAGTAGTTCATCACCTTATTTAATGCTGATGGGGTCTAAAGCTAGGGGAGAGTCAAAATGGCTCCCCACAAGAGGCAGTAGTTCTTCACCTGATTTAGTGCTGATGGGGTCTACAGCTAGTGGAGAGTCAAAATGGCTCCCCCCGAGATGCAGTAGTTCATCACCTTATTTAGTGCTGATGGGGTCTAAAGCTAGTGGAGAGTCAAAATGGCTCCCCCCGAGAGGCAGTAGTTCATCACCTTATTTAGTGCTGATGGGGTTTAAAGCTAGTGGAGAGTCAAAATGGCTCCCCACAAGAGGCAGTAGTTCTTCACCTGATTTAGTGCTGATGAGGTCTAAAGCTAGTGGAGAGTCAAAATGGCTCCCCCCGAGATGCAGTAGTTCTTCACCTGAAAGAGTAAAAAAAAAAGCGAGATGAATCCTTCATGTAGATGAATTGGTCGACATTCCTCCAGTTATTTGAGCGTGAAGTGTAACCGTTTTCTCGAGACGTCGCTTCCGCGTAAACATATTTTTCTATCGTCGTCTTCTAGGGTCCGCAGCCGAGAATATGTCAGGCGTTCAGTATGTAAACAACCGTCTCTCCTCCGCTGACCCTCTTCTTAACCCCTGACCCCCAGCCGCCGCCGCCGCCCGGCTGCTCTTCTCCCGCCGCTCCCGTCCCGGGGTCCTGCTCGTCCAGACAGAACGCTGAGCACAGTTCCGGAGCGCCGGCCCCTCCGTTCGACATCCTCATCCCGGGGCGGCTCCCCTGATGCCGCTCGCCCCGGTACCTCATCCTCGCCGCCGCTCCCTCTTTTCTGCGTCCGCGGGTGTGTTTCCCGGCGGTGGTTGATTGTGTGTCTGAGTGCTTGTGGCAGCTGTGTGTTGTGTGTAATAGAGCAGAGAGGCTGGTCTGAATACGGCGATGGGAGAATTTGTTTACGTGAGAGATGCATAGATGGAGACGGGTCTCCAGACGCCGCCGCCTCTCCGGCGCTGTCACCCCGCATTCAGGCCCTGACAGCAGATCTGAAATGGCCAAATATGCCAGACGCCCCCAAATCCCAGAGCTGCACCTCGCAATCCACACTGTGTTTGTGTTTATTCAGATTTGACAGAGTGATTTGTGTGTGTGTGTGTGTGTGTGTCGGATTCCCTCGCCGCCCGCCGCCGGGTCCAGGGTCCATTAACGCCGAGCCAGAGACGGTGGAGCGCCCCGGCTCCTCTCTTCTGTACCCCCGTCCCAGTGATCTCTTTCTCTGATGTGTTGAGTCTGCTCAGCCGAGATGTATGTTCACCTTCAACAGCTCATTTAGCGTTTTCACTCGCGTCTCGCTGGCACGCCGTCCCGAGCGTCGGTCCGACGCACTCTGGTCACGCTGGCGTCCCCCCGAGGGTCCCGGCGCTGGAAACCGAAAAACTTGCTCGGACACGTAGGGAAAAATACTTGAGCATTAAAGCTTGATGGCGTTTGTTGATGTTCTCTCGAGAGGAAACTATGTTTGGAAGTTCTTCAGTACACGTCTTTAACCTGGACCAGCTGTGGTGCAGAATATATACATACAGATATATGTCAAACTATGTATATTTTTTAACCATACTCAAGCGATATTTGACAGCACTGATTCAATTCTCTTCAAAATAAAAGTATTTTATTCTTTAACATTTTTTTTTTTTTTAAGCATAATTATTTTATGGTTTACAGTTAAATCAATTGTGCTTAAATTAAAACAATTCATCTTTTTTATTTACAATTTACATGAGATATTCACTGGGTTTATTCATTTTTGTGTTGCAATTTAACTTCCAGCCACTAGATGACAGCAGTCATTACTTCCTCCATGGGTGAAGGAACAATAAAATCCTGCGAGATACCGGCGATGACTGAGGACCAGAGGATACAGTGATGACTGAGGATGAGAGGATACAGGGATGATTGAGGACGAGAGGATATAGGGATGACTGGGAACTAGAGGATACAGTAACTTTTTAAGATGATGTTTGGACAAATTTTGGTTTGAAACGTATGAAAGTAGTTACGACTTCATCAAGAGTCATGTGGTCTGTAAATACTACAACACCAGAGTCAAGTACTGGACAATACTATACATATATACTTGTTACTACACTATCACAACACCAGAGTCAAGTACTGGACAATACTACACATATATACTTGTTACTACACTATCACAACATCAGAGTCAAGTACTGGACAATACTACACATATATACTTGTTACTACACTATCACAACACCAGAGTCAAGTACTGGACAATACTACACATATATCCTTGTTACTACACTATCACAACACCAGAGTCAAGTACTGGACAATAGTACACATATATCCTTGTTACTACACTATCACAACATCAGAGTCAAGTACTGGACAATACTACACATATATACTTGTTACTACACTATCACAACATCAGAGTCAAGGACTGGACAATACTACACATATATACTTGTTACTACACTATCACAAACAACAGATTCTTGCAAGTACACACCTCTAGTTGTGTGGAAAAGCAGGCATAGAAAACTATCCTAAGGATTAGATTAGATTACATTCATCTTTATTAGTCCCACAAGGGGGACTTTTTAGAATTAGAAATATAATGTAAGTTATATCCTGCAGGAGTTTTCTACGAATGTCCTCTCAGGACATAAACCCAGCAGAGCCATCGGTATATGAAGACTTGTTGTTTCACGATAATCCAAAAAAACATTTTCTACAAAACAGCTGCAGGTCCTGGTGGAGCAGTTTGATCTTCTGACCTCCTCTTGACCTTAGAGCCCAAACAAAAGTGCCTCAGAGAGTCGTGCTGAGAGCGAGAGCAACACAAACTGAAGAAACTCATAGACGGCCTTTATTCATTTTTCACAGGAGTTGGGATTATATTCAGAGTAATCTGTTCTTTTTAGAGTAACAGACAAAAATGTAGTATTTCACACTTACTGCGCCTCATAACCTTATAGTGAAGGACCAGCGAGGCTTGTTACTTTTAAGGTACTTTATCAGGCAGGAAGCAAGAGTTCTGCTGTTATTTCTGGATGATATTTTAAAGTGATAGTTTCTCTCGTCTTCTACTCACACTCATGTCGACTAAGGGCTGGGATTATCTTCAGATAACTTGTATTTTTTGGGAGTTCCAGGCAAAAATGTACGTCTGTATGACAAACTACTTTGTCCTCCTGGTCTCCTGACACTGATATTTACTTGAGTGTTTCCTGTCTGCGTAGCATGTTAGCCTTTTAGCTTCTGCTACAAGCATCTTAAAATACAAACTTAATGTTTTATCTGAATTTTTTTTTATTAAGGCTTCAATACATGAGGAACGTTACAGACGAGCAGTATTTGGATGTTTTTAAGTGTCTTTTTGGACGAAGACAACTGAGCTCCAGTCGCTACATTAAAATGAACAAACATTTGTCAACAACTCTAAAAAGGAACAGATTACTCTGAAAATAATCCCAACCCTTGGTCGACGTGAGGGTGAGTAGAAAATACTCTAATTTTCTGAATATTAACTTCATAATACTATTTCTTCATAATACTATTTCATATATGGTATTTCTGGTTTTGTAGTAACAAACCATTTCAATAAAGTTCTACTTAACCTAAAATGAGTGAAATTTGGGTGAACTATGACTTTAGAAGATCAACCAGAAAATCAGAAATAACAACATAAACATTAATTTATTTGCATAATAATGTAAGATTAAAAATAACAAACATTTTTTCCTGATGCATTTTTATTTGTACTTTAATTGTCATGGATTGAATATGTTAGCATGACTAACAAGTAGTGTTGTCTCTTATTCAAGGTGACCCGAAATCAAATGTGTTTGTGGTATCCCTTGTGTTGTCTCTGGGTCAAGGTGACCAGAAGGCCAGAAAATAAATGTGTTTGTGGTATCCCTTGTGTTGTCTCTGGGTCAAGGTGACCAGAAGGCAAGAAAACAAATGTGTTTGTGGTATCCCTTGTGTTGTCTCTGGGTCAAGGTGACCAGAAGGCCAGAAAATAAATGTGTTTGTGGTATCCCTTGTGTTGTCTCTGGGTCAAGGTGACCAGAAGGCAAGAAAACAAATGTGTTTGTGGTATCCCTTGTGTTGTCTCTGGGTCAAGGTGACCAGAAGGCCAGAAAATAAATGTGTTTGTGGTATCCCTTGTGTTGTCTCTGGGTCAAGGTGACCAGAAGGCCAGAAAATAAATGTGTTTGTGGTATCCCTTGTGTTGTCTCTGGGTCAAGGTGACCAGAAGGCAAGAAAACAAATGTGTTTGTGGGATCCCTTGTGTCATCTTTTATTCAAGGTGACCCGAAATCAAATGTGTTTGTGGTATCCCTTGTGTTTTCTCTTGGTCAAGGTTGACAAGAAGACAAATGAGTTTGAGGTATCCCTTGTGTTGTCTCTGGGTCAAGGTTGACCAGAAGGCCAGAAAATACATGTGTTTGTGGTATCCCTTGTGTTGTCTCTGGGTCAAGGTGACCAGAAGGCCAGAAAATAAATGTGTTTGTGGTATCCCTTCTGTTGTCTCTGGGTCAAGGTGATCAGAAGGCCAGAAAACAAATGTGTTTGTGGTATCCCTTGTGTAGTCTATGTTTCAAGGTGACCCAAAAACAAATGTTTTTGTGGTATCCCTTGTGTTGTCTCAGGGTCAAGGTGACCAGAAGGCCAGAAAACAAATGTGTTAGTGGGATCCCTTGTGTCGTCTATGTTTCAAGGTGACCCGAAAACAACTGGGTTTGTGGTATCCCTTGTATTGTCTCTTGGTCAAGGTGAACAGGAGGCCAGAAAACAAATGTGTTTGAGGTATCCCTTGTGTTTTCTTTGGGTCAAGATGTTCACCTTCACCTTAACACGGTTTTGTACAGCATTTTGTGTTTTTTATGCTATTGAATGAAATCCCTTTAAGGAAACTTACTTAAGACCTATTGTTATTACTACAGTATCGCAAATATCGTATCGTTGCCCTTGTATCGTGATACGTATCGTACACAGCGCTACTTGTAAGTAGACAAGGGTTGGAAAAAGGGTACTGTAGTAATATAATAAAAATAGGAGTTGTGTGTTTTTTTGAAACACCGACATGGTGCGTCTTCGGAGTACTTCACTCAGAGAGAGCGATCAGTTCCCGGTCGAGTCCCTGAACGCGGCGTGAGTAGAAAGTGCGGCGTGTTCACTCGGCGTCCACACCTGGCCTTCTCTTAGAACGCCGCCTTCACATTCGATGCTCCCTAATTACCCATGAGTCCCTCCTTCGAGCCGCTCGGCTGCAGAGTCGCTGCCTAAGTGTTTGCCTGCATGTAAATTAATCTTGATTTACTTTACTCTGCCCTGCTGAGTGCTACAAATTACCCTATAGCAACCCAACGCTGCGAGAGGAAAGCGAGGGAGAGCGAGGGGGAGAAAAAAAAGAAAAAGAAGCCAAATCGCAGCACTTGATAGGCCGTCGCTCCTCTGCTTTACGCAATTACATTAGGGCCCAATAATGAATGCTCTCTTGTGAAAAGTAGAGTGTTGTTGCTTTTTAATTCAGCCTGAATGTTTGTGTGTCTCTCTCGCTTTAATAAAGAGGCCTCGCCGGGTAACTTCCACGTGACCCCCCCCCCCCCCTCCATCCATCATTCCATTTACAGGAGCTTGACAGAATTAGCTGCCTTTTGTGCCATTGTCGCCTTAATTGACGGAGAAAGAAAAACAGGCTTTTGACACAAACACGTGCCGCTCGCTCCATGTCCCAGCGAGGTTTTTTCATCGCCGTTCGCTTTTCCTTCCCCGAGCGACGAACCTGCCGTCTTTAATTACACTTAAATCTCAGTTGGATGTTTTTTTTTCCAATCCGGGCTACGACTGGATGTCAATCATTTTGAAACGTGCGCTGATGAGTCTCAACTGTTCACGGGTGTGTGTGTGTGTGTGTGTGTGTGTGTGTGTGTGTGTGTGTGTGTGTGTGTGTGTGTGTGAGTGTGTGTGTGTGTGTGTGTACGTGAGAGTGTGTGTGTGTGTGAGTGTGTGTGTGTGTGTGTGTGCGTGTGTGTGCGTGAGAGTGTGTGTGTGTGTGAGTGTGTTTGTGTGTGTGTGTGTGTGTGTGTGTGTGTGTGTATGTGTGTGTGTGTGTGTGTGTCGTTGTTCAAGAACAGGGTTGGATTAGGTTTATATATGTTGACAAGACGACGACAACAATGAGTCTTTAAAACAACATAAATGATGGTTTTAATGTTTAATATGGTTACGATTGGGAATTTTCCAATGGTTTTAAAAAATGTAAAATTACGTTCATACTCTTAAATGAAAACACACAAATATGTGTTAAATATTAATATTAATTATATTAATTTGAAATATTAATATTTATTTCTTTAACTCTTTTTTTTTCCCCATCATTTTTTGGTTCATGGTTTATAGTCCAATAATTGTGCTTGAATTAAAAAAATTCAACTTTTTTATTTACAATTTAACTGCAAATATTCACTGGGTTTATTCATTTTTGTGTTGCAATTTAACTTCCCGCCGCTAGATGGCAGCAGTCATTACGTCCTCCATAGCTGAAGGAACAATTAAGTCCTGCGAGATACCGGCGATGACTGAGGACGAGAGGATACGGTGACAGACGAAGACAACTGAGCTTCAGTTGCTACATTAAAATGAACAAACATTTTGTCTATAACTCTAAAAATAAAACGGTTTCTCTGAAAATAATCCGAACCCTTAGTTGACGTGAGGCTGAGTAGAAAATGAGTCGAATTAATATGTACGATTCGAAGTCTAAAGACGTTCAATTTATGGGATTTAAAAATGATTGTGTCGAAAAAAGGGAATATTTTATAATATTAAAACATAACATAATATAACATTTTTATATTCAGCAGAACTTTTACTCATGAAACCTGTTATAATTCTACAGATATTGATTCACTCCCACATGACTGACATAGGATTGTTTCCCTTTTTAGTCCTGCAATGCATGCTGGGAAGTTAGATTACAAACAACTCAATCAAAAAGTATTTGTGTTGCTGGTGATGAATTTTGTGTTTTAATGTCAATTTATTTCGTTGTCCATTTGTAATATTAATTGAAAAATACTATAACATTATAATTATTATTTTAAAATTAAGAAGAAGATACATTTTCATTTTTATCCACTGTTTGTATTTTACTGTGTTCTTCAGCTTCGTTTTGTTTTTTACTATTTAATCAGTTTCTTTTTGCGTAAATTACCTTTTTAAATAAAGCTACAACATTTTTTTTAACAGTCTTTTATCTTTACTTATTATCATTCAAAATGTCAGTGAAAAAACCTCAAATGATGTATTTATTTTTGATATATATATAGATATAATTCCTGTTGTAACGATTGTAACGAAGGCTCCGCTTCACGAACCAAGAAGATGATACATTAAAATTGAAACAAAATAAGTTGTGACGCTGAGAACTAATATAAAGAAAAATCACTTTTGTTTTATAGGAAAACTATTTATTTTTCAACCTAGTTTTGAGGTTTAAATCATACAAAAAGGAACCAAAAACGAAGCCCTAACACATATATTATTCAGTTTAATTCTGAATATAAGTTGTAAAATGTAAGCATTAAATAAATGTAAAACAAAATACATGATCAGAGTCATAGTTTGAATCAAAAGCTAACATCAAACGTGGTTTTCTCTTTTCCTGATTTTTAAAAAGTTTTCTTAAATAATGAATAATTTTTCGACACATAGGGTTTAATGTTGTTATTCCAAAAATTCCAAATTAAATGTTCTAAATTAAATATTTTTACACTTTTAAATTCAATATAAAAATGTTGCTTAACCCCTGTGTAAAGGTGGAGGCAAACATCTTGACCCAGAGATGAGACAAGGGATACCACAAACACCTTTGTTTTCTGGCCTTCTGGTCACGTTGACCCAGAGACAACACAAGGGATACCACAAACACATTTGTTTTCGAATCACCTTGACCCAGAGCAACACAAGGGATACCACAAACACTTTGGTTTTACAAGATTTACAGATGTGTACAGAAGTCTAGTTAATGCTGTGAATTAAATGTCATTTTCTTCATTTTAATGTAAAAAACTGTCACGGCGACACGTCTGTAAAAAGTCAAGTGAGAAACAACCTTTCTGAGGCGTCTTTGTTGCTCCAGCTCAGCACATTAGTCAAATATCTCAGTGCATATGAACTCACCTTGACTATTGACAAGGACGATGTCGTGTGTGTGTGTGTGTGTGTGTGTGTGTGTGTGTGTGTGTGTGTGTGTGTGTGTGTGTGTGTGTGTGTAAATCAATGGCAGTGAATGGGAGGACCCCCTGAGCAAACCCTCATCTTTCATCCTGAATAACCGATATGATAAACAGACGCTGCTCATCAATCTCAGGCCAGTTCCCGATACAAAGAAGGCAGCCAAGACTATTTCCCTCTCCTGCTGCACACCTGATGACATTTACCAAATTATCCCAGGGTGTGTGTGTGAGTGTGTGTGTGTGAGGTTCGGTCATCACGAGTGGACACGACCTGCAGGTCCAGGAGTGTCCACACCGGGGCAGAACCCCGAGGACCGTGAGCGCCAGGATAAATCAGGAGGAAGCAACGAGGGCCGTGAAGAAGAGATTGAATCATGTTTAATGGCGTCGTTTGCAGAGGAGCTGCTTCATTATGACAAATGATAAAAGTGTGTTTTAATGAGTCGTCGTAAAGAGACGGAGAATCTTATTCAATCCTCGGGAATCGGCTGAAGGTTCGCGAGGTTTGCTCGGGCTGGAGAGCAAAGTGACTTTGGGACAATTATCACTCGCCTGTTTATTATCACTCACCAATTCCATGGCAAATTGAGTGTGCCGCCAGTAAATGTGTGTGTGTGTGTGTGTGCGTGTGTGTGTGTGTGTGTGTGCGGCAAGGTCGCGGTAAACACCAGAGATGATCCACAGATGAATAATAGACGCAGAATATAAATCTATTAAGAGCAAATACAGATGAAGACCTGGATCAGTGCTCGCGAGGAAGTGAAGCGTTTCAGTGAAACACAGAATCTAATTGAATCAAGACGGAGAAGAAAAACTACTTTAATACACACAAATGAACAAATCAGCCATAACATTATGATTCATCAACTTTAGGAGGTTTCCCATCTCGCAGTGGTCAGTACCAAGGATCAGTATGAATTTCGGCAAAAATGTAATTGAACTTTTGCTTTTTAACATATAGTTTATTAATATTATAGTTGTAGTCAAATATTATGCATATAATAATAATACATACAAGTTTAAACTTTTTAAAGAATACAATTAATTCATTATTTAATTATACAAAATATTAATACAATAAATAACTCTGAGGAATCATTAAAAAGAATATGTAAATAAACAGTATCATATAATAACAACAATAAGAATAACATTTACATTTACAATATATATATACATTTACAAATAAATAAATAAAGTTGGAGTTTAATTTGAGTTTTAGCTCTGAATAAAATGAGCTTATTTAATATATTGATGATTATTATATTTTGTTATTAATGTTAAGATCATTCTGATAATATTCATAATTATTTATAAATGTTTAAAAATGGCTTTGGTCGTTTTAAGGAATAAAATAACAAACTCAATAATAAAAAAAATACAATATAATAAATAACTTTTTGCAATAGTAAACAGTATCATATAAAAAACAACAATAAGAATAACATTTACATTTACAATGTATATATAAATTAAATTCAATTTGAGTTTAATTTAATTTAGTTTTAGCTCTGAATAAAATGAGTTAATTTAATATATTGATTTTTAATTTAAAAAAAAAAGTAAATTATATTAATAGTCGAAATAATGATGATAAGAATTAATAAATAAAAATAAAAAATTGTAAAATAGAATAACAAATAAATAATAAATTAATTAAATATATATATACATATATATTTACTCAATAATTAACTCTTTGCAACAATGAAACAATAATAATAATAACGATAAGATTAACAAATACATTTAAAATGTATATATACATTCAATACATTTTTTTGTATTTTCATATTTTCAATAATATGATATATATAAATAAACAATATAAAAATAACGATAATAAAATAAGAACAACAAAAACAAAGACAAATTTGGGAAAATGTGTTGTTGATTTATATTATACTCGTATGAATTATACTCGTATGAATATAGTTATTTAACAGTCAAAATACAAGCAAAAGAAGAAAATACTTCATATATTGCAACACAATTGTTTTTTTCTCTCAATCCAAAGAATATCTCAGTCATCAAACCGCTCTTGATTGACAGGCCATTAGCGTCAAAACTCCACTCGTTCTTTTTCCACACGACGCACAAATAAAAGTTTGGAGTGAACGAGGAATACACAACAACTGCACAATTAGACGTCAACAATTAAATATCATTACCTAGTAATTAATCCACACACAAGTCATTAAGTGCTAATTCCATATGAAAATCAAGAGCGAGGGAGAGAGAGAGAGAGAGAGAGAGAGAGAGAGAGAGAGACCTGCTGTCAATACACTGCTGTCATTAGCCTTTGATTGACAGCCCGCTCAAGTGTGTGTGTGTGTGTGTGAATCCTCTTAAGTGTGTAAAGATAAACTCTCCTCTGTCTGTTGACAGTAATTAAGCTGCTCCCTGTGGACCGGCTGCTGTGCGGCCATGTTGGGGGGGGCGGGTGAGTGTGTGGGGGGTCGGGGGTCGGGGGTGTGTGGTGAGGGGTCCGATCCCGGCTAATTGTCGTAGCAGGTTTGGCCCTCGCCGGGCTCCGCGGGGCCCCTGCTGAAGAGGAGTGAATGGAGCCATATGACGGCGGGTCACACCCCGAGTGCCGTTGCTAGGATACGACATCTGAAGGGGGTGGTCCTCGGGTACTCCATCTTCAACCCCCCCCCCCCCCATCCTCCCTCACTTCCCCTCGGGGTTTAGCTGAATGCTCGGCGCTGACAGGGGTTCAATGGTTTCGGGGTGACAGGGGGGTGCTGTCCTATTTGTCCCTAAATGCTTCTCTATAGACCCCTGATAATAGACTGCCCCCCCAAACACCCCCTCACCCCCCTCGTCCTCACCCACTCCGTCTCTGTCTCCTCATCTCGTCTTCCCTCTGTCTCGCTTTCCTCCCCATCATGTCTCCTTCTCTCTCCATCTCCTTCTATCTTCTCGTTATTTTCTTCCTCTCCTCCGTCCACTCGTCGCTCGCCCGGCTATTGTCCGAACGCCTCCTCTGATCCGAACGCCTCCTCCTCTGATCCCAACGCCTCCTCCTCTGATCCGACGACGTCTTTGAAGAAGCGACGTCGGCGCCGCCGGAGTCGAGATCAAATGCGCAGTAATGGCGTCCGCGAGGCTGCGGCTTTGAAAAGAAGACAAAAGTCAACTTTAGCAGCACTTTGGTGTTTGTGGCTTCAATCCAACATCAAACATGTTGTGTTTTTGCTCTTAAACCGAGAGAAGTTTGTCTTTTATAAACATAACACGACGTTTGTAATGAAGTGTTGGAGTTAAATATCAAATAAGATCATTTAAAATAACAATAATAAGTTTTAATGCTAAGAAACTATAACAAATGATCTGTTGTGATAGTAATCTGCACCTTGTAAATAGTAATAGTGTGTTTTTATTTATGTTTAAGATGTTATTTTTCATTTTTAATTAATGGGTTTAACCTTCGACTAATAATGGCAATAAAAATAATTCTTATTCCTTAAAGCTTAACAAGTAAACACTATTTTTTTGTAATTGTTTTACACAAAGATGTCCATCAACACTTCTTTAAAATAAAATCAATTGTTACTTGAAAGATATACAAACTTAAAAAGTGTCAGAAAATATCGAAAAAGGAAATAATCCAGAAACAAAAACATTTCCAGTCATTGACCATCTTGTGTTTTTTTCTTGTTCTTAAAGACAAAAACGTGTGAATCTACACAATCAGATTAAAACTATCATATCATAATTAAAACTACGAATCTGTTCGAGTATAACTCAATATTAATTAATGTATTAATAACTATACCTTTAAACGCAACATAGCTACGAATTGAAATTGAATTTTAACTAAAAAAATAAGAAAATAAAAATGACAAAGATAGACAAAAAATAAAAAGACAATGTTGAGAATTAAGAGTAGTTTTCGATGTATTTGGCTCAACGAAAACAGTCGTAATGAGCTAAAAAAAATAGCACTCCGAGTATTGCAAAATTTATTTAAAAAATCGGATTATTAGAAACATAAACATAAACAAGGACAGGAAATTAAAATCTCTATTTGAAGGACTGAAAAATACAAAGAAATAGAACAAGAACCTCAAGAATAAATAACTAATTAAAGAAAATGTATCTGCATTATTATGCTTAAATGTTAACCCCTAAAAAAGAAACAACAATGACGAAGATAGACAAGAACTAAACAAAATTTGTTCAGAATTAAAAGTAGTTTCCATGTATTTGGCTCAACGAAAAACAATAGTAATGAGCTAAGAAGTATCTATGCGAGTATTGCAAAATATCGTAAAAAAAAATCGTATTATTAGAAACATAAACATATACAAGGACAGGAAATTACATTCTTGTGATTTGAAGGACTGAAAAATACAAAAAAAAACTAACAAGAACCTCAAGAATAAATACCTAAATAAAAGAATATGTATCTGCATTATTATGCTTGAATTTTAAGTTAAAAAAAAGAAACAACAATGACAAAGATAGACAAAAACTAAACAAAGTTGTTTCAGAATTAAAACAGTTTGATGTATTTGGCTCAACAAAAACAATAGTAATGAGCTAAGAAGTATCACAGTATTGCAAAATATCATAAAAATCAGATTATTAGAAACATAAACATAAACACGGACAGGAAATTCCATTCTTGTGATTTGAAGGACTGAAAAATACAAAAAAAATCACAAGAACTACAAGAATAAATAACTAAATAAAAAAAATGTATCTGCATTATTATGCTAGATTTTTAACCAGAAAAATAGAAACAACAATGACAAAGATAGACAAAAAAATAAACCAAATTTGTTCAGAATTCGAAGTAGTTTCGATGTATTTGGCTCAACAAAAAAAGGCATAATGAGCTAAGAAGTATCACTCCGAGTATTGCAAAATATCATTGAATATAAGATTATTAGAAACATAAACATAAACACGGACAGGAAATTACATTCTTGTGATTTGCACGACTGTAAAGTACAAAATAAACCTAACAAAAACCATAAAGAATAAATAACTAAATGAAAAAAATATGCATCTCCATTATTATGCTTGAATTTTAACCCCAAAAAAGAAACAACAATGACAAAGATAGACAAAAACTAAACCAAATTTGTTCAGAATAAAAAGTAGTTTCGATGTATTTGGCTCAACAAAAACAATAGTAATGAGCCAAGGTCACAAAGAAGTATCACAGTATTGCAAAATATCATAGAAAATCAGATAATTAGAAACATAAACATAAACACGGACAGGAAATTCCATTGTCGTGATTTGCACGACTGTAAAGTACAAAAAAACACAAACAAGCACCTCAAGAATAAATAACTAAATGAAAAAAATATGTATCTTCATTATTATGCTTGAATTTTAACCCCAAAAAAAGAAACAACAATGACAAAGATAGACAAAAACTAAACCAAATTTGTTCAGAATTCAAAGTAGTTTGGATGTATTTGGCTCAACAAAAAAAGTTTTAATGAGCCAAGGTCGCAAAGAAGTATCACAGTATTGCAAAATATCATCGAAAATTAGATAATTAGAAACATAAACATAAACACGGTCAGGAAATTCCATTGTCGGGATTTGCAGGACTGTAAAGTACAAAAACACGTAAAAGAAAACGTATCTGCATTATTATGCTTAATTTTTAACCAGAAAAAAAGAAACAACAATGACAAAGATAGACAAAAACTAAACAAAATTTGTTCAGAATTAAACTAGTTTGATGTTTTTGGCTCAACAAAAAACAATAGTAATGAGCTAAGAAGTATCTCTCTGAGTATTGCAAAATATCATAAAAATCAGATTATTAGCAACATAAACATAAACAAGGACAGGAAATTACATTCTTGTGATTTGAAGGACTGAAAAATACAAAAAAAAACTAACAAGAACCTCAAGAATAAATAACTAAATAAAAGAATATGTATCTGCATTATTATGCTTGAATTTTAACCCCAAAAAAGAAACAACAATGACAAAGATAGACAAAAACTAAACAAAATGTGTTCAAAATTAAAAGTAGTTTTGGTATTTGGCTCAACAAAAACAATAGTAATGAGCTAAGAAGTATCTCTCCGAGTATCGCAAAATATTATGGAAAATCGTATTATTAGAAACATAAACATAAACACGGACAGGAAATTACATTCTTGTGATTTGCACGACTGTAAAGTACAAACAAAATAACAAGAACTACAAGAATAAATAACTAAATAAAAAAAATGTATCTGCATTATTATGCTTGAATTTTAAGTTTAAAAAAAAAGAAACAACAATGACAAAGATAGACAAAAACAAAACAAAATTTCTTCAAAATTAAAAAGAAGTTTCCATGTATTTGGCTCAACAACCAAAATAGAAAAGAGCTAAGAAGTATCTCTCGGAGTATTGCAAAATATCATAAAAAAAATCAGATTATTAGAAACATAAACATAAACACGGACGGGAAATTACATTCTCGTGATTTGAAGGACTGAAAACTAACAAGAACTACAAGAATAAATAACTGAATAAAAGAAAATATATCTGCATAATTATGCTTTAATGGTGTTTTTTTTATACTAGGTATTATTGTCAGTAAAACCTAAAAAAAACATGACTTAAAGGGAGATTTCTGTTGCAGTGTATTATACTTTGTACGTTAAGTATTTATGGTTTAAAACGCATCTGTAGCGTACTCACTTATTCCTTTTATTCTTAAATAATTGTTCAAACATAAAAGTAATTATCATGAATTTGATGTCATCAATAACTAAAATCATCAACAACATTCTCGTCTCTGCACCGCGGCTTGTATTCACGCGTCCGTGTGCATGAGGTCAGCAGTGAAGATGTAACCCCGGCGCTCATTCATCACACGCGTGACACCTTCTCCCCGGCGCCGCGACGAGGAGGCAATGTTTTATAAAAGAATAACACGTCAGCGAGCGCCGGCCATTCATTACACGCCGCCGATGCAACGCTGGACTCCCGGAATGTGTGTGTCGCGCCTCAGGCGACCGTCGGGATCGGCTGCAGCTGCTTCTTCGGAATTTGGGGGATTTTCTTTTTTTGAAATATGAAATTGTCGGAATCAAAGAGAAGCTAAAAAGTATTTTTTTACGACATGTTTCAGGATAGAACTGAGCTGAGCCAAAAGCCAAAAATGTACAGATCAATCTACTTGTAGTACCATGATATAAATACTAATAAAAGTTTTCTCTACATAGTTTCTGCGACATCTTGAACTCCCTGGTCTGACTTCTAATTGTTGACGTATAAAGATACCGGGGTTCACACGGTTGCCATGACAACGTGTGATACATTTGACCGAGACATGGGGTCGAGGGTGTTATTCTATTGTTTGGCATGTTTAAAACTTTACACACAAAATAAAACAATGTACGATGGGACCCTGTTGTTAGAGATCTATGGTACTTTTCAGGAGGCGTGTTTGAAAATATCACCAATATTTTCTGCGACTCTGTATCGACAGTTTTTCGGCTTGCAAATCATTTTATGTTACCATAGTTAATTAATGGTTTATATTTTAATTATGTGTGGTTTATATATTTTTTAATTTACAATCCACATTTTTGTGTTGCAATTAATCATCTAGCCTCTAGATGGCAGCAGTCATTACATCCTGCGCAGCTAAATGAACGATGGAATCCTGTGAGATAGAGACGATGACTGAGGATGAGAGGATACAGTCGACTCCAGCAGCTTTTAAAGCTACATGAAAATATGAACAGCGTTTGTTCATTTTTTTTGTGCAATTTAACTGCCTGTAAATGGCAGTAGTCATTACGTCCTCCGCAGCTAAAGGACGAATTAAATCCTGCGAGATCCTGGCAATGACTGAGGACGAGAGGATACAGTGACTACAGCAGCTTTTAAAGCTGATGTTTGGACATATTTTGGTTTGAAAACAAATGAAAGCAGTTACGACTTCGTCAAGAGTCATGAGGTCTGTAAATACTACAACACCAGAGTCAAGTACTGGACAATACTACACACATATCCTTGTTACTACACTATCACAACACCAGAGTCAAGTACTGGACAATACTACACATATATACTTGTTACTACACTATCACAACACCAGAGTCAAGTACTGGACAATACTACACATATATCCTTGTTACTACAGTATCACTATACATCGGAGTAGCAACATCACTTCTCCTGCATCATGATAAGTATCTTATCTCCAGATGATTGCAGATAAACAACGCTACTCAATATAGAATTAAAAATGTTTTTTAAATAATTTCGACAGAATCGTCCTATAGTTTATTTATGTTTTAGAATAATTGCTTTTATTTTCGAAGCTAAATAGTGTGTATTCTTTAAGCGATGTTTCATACTCGTAACAGATTAGACTTGAGCTGTGTCTCAAATCGCATACTTGTGTACTTAAACTTAGTATTTTTAGTACATAAGTGCGTCTCAATTCTTAGTATGCGAAATGTAGTGCACCATGCACACTTAAGTGGTGTACTTAAATGCCCACAAAACTCAGTATGGATCGATGGACACTTTCTACCCTAAAAGGCAGTGTTTGATTTGAGACATACTATCTGGTGAGAATTACTTGTTAGTACAAACACTATCCTGATGCATACTAACCAGTGCACTAAGAGAAGTATGTGATTTGAGACGTAGCACTGGTTTGAAATTTGATTTAAAGACCTAAACCAGGACATACACATCCATGGATCGTCCACTGGGTTGTGTTCGATGCATGAAGTATTTCAACACAACAAGTAGGAAAAGTGTGTTAATGTTAGTTTTGCTGCTTTAACCCTTGAATGTTTGTGTCGCCGGAGTCGCCGTGAGTTACAAGCTTCTGGCGGCGGTTTACGAGCGTCATTATCTCCCAGTTAGTTTCAGTTTTATGTGCATTTTCTCTGGGGCCGGTCTGCAACCATCAATTTAACGCACTTTCATAAAGCGGGTTAGATAGCACTGAATCACTCTCCTCTGCTTTAGAGCTAAAGTCACAAAGTGGAGACGGCGGCCATGACGGATGGAGGGACGCTTTTATGATGTCGCTTCCATGGACGTGTCAAAAGTTTTGTTGAAGGATCTTCATCGAGCGTCTTTGTGTTTGTTTAAAAGTTCCTCGTTTCACAGTTTGATGCCTGAGATGTGGCGTGAATGACCTCATCTATGAGTTTTTAACAGTAGATTCATCAGGAAAAGATTCAGTTCAACCAAAAAACAATTATGAATTCAAAGTTGGGCTGCACGATATATCGAAAAAATATCGATATCACAATATTGGCACGTGTGATATGCATATCAAAAACATGTGGTAATTGATAATTTGTTATTGTATAAAGTATTTCTTAAATGCACACTTTGACCAATCAGTGTCAGGTTCTATAAAGTTGTCAATTTGTACTTCTTTGTCTCGTTGTTGTTTACGTCTCCGTCCGTCTGTGAGCTGTGCGGCGCAGCTTGTTAGACTCGGTTGCTACGGCGACGCATCTTGCTAGTGCGCTGACTTAGCTCAGTATATACACAGAAGTAATACTAACTTATGATCTAGTCAAACACTAGTGATCCAGTCACTCGTCTCTTTCAACCTCCTTTGTTAAAGCAACATATCGTAAGAACTTTTCATCTCGTCTCAGTTGTTTTCTTATAAGATCGTGAACTTCCAAACAAACCTGTCCGTCTTCACCGTATGCTAACGAGCTAAGTTGTTAGTGTAAGTATAAAGTGTTAAGTGTGCGTGTACAAGGAGGTGGATTTATTATTGATTTGATGATATCGCGAAGCGCTGGCAGCTCCTCTCTGAGATTGATCTGACATCTGAGTGTTATAAGTGATATTTTCTCCGATCATGTTGGAACTGAAGCGCGGAAATAGATGAAAGGGAAATATCGCATTGTTTTCCTTCCCTAAACCCCCGACCTATGTTGCAATTAAAGACACCAATATCAAATATCGCACTCATTTCCAAAATCGTGTAGTCCTTATTGAAAGTGAGCTGAGCTGGAAGGCAGATGTTCTCTTTAAAATCCCAGCAAAAAGAGAATAAGGTGAACTAACCTTGTTAAATTTGATTATTACAAAAGTAGCTGAAGAAGTAGTATTAGTGAAGTCAGGACGTAAACAGCAGAAATACAAATTAATTCATCAAAGGATGCGTCTCCCTTTAAACGTGGTCCCAAAAAACATGTTAAAATCATGTTCTGTCACAACTGTTTGGTTGGTAATGTATTTTCTTTCATTTTTTCAATGGAAAATAGCAGTAGTTTGAATATATTTCAAAATAATTGATGATGAAAATACTATAAATAGTATTTTGTCCTTTTGTTCTATTAATTCGATAAGATGTAGCAAAATTTAATTCGACAACAATGTAGGTGTGTTCAAACACATGTATCATAGTGTGAGCTGATTATATCATGTTGTAATTTTACTTAGAGATTAGTGTATCGCTACAGCTCTAATACATGTGTTTTGTGAAAATGTTTTTGATTTAAGAAAAAAGCAAAACACATGTTGTTTTAATTCCGCAAATAATTTCTGCTATAATATGAAAGAACAAACTTTTATTTTGTATTAAGGCTTGATTTTAACATCAGATCTTCAACACAACAACGGAACATTGTAGGAGGAACCCATTACCTACTCATACCCACCTTACTAATGGTGCCCACAAAACAGTGAATGCCTTTCTACACACTGCTCTATTAACTCTTTGTTATCTCAGGGTCAAGGTGAACGACCTCAACCACTTGACCCAGAGACAACAAAAGGGGTACCACAAACACATTTGTTTTCGGGCCTTCGGGTCATCTTGACCCAACACAAGGGTTAAGTGGCGGCTGATTGGTCGCTACAATACTGTACGGCTGTGATTGGTTGGCTGGGCGGCAAAGCATTAGGGGAGCTGTTCTTTTAACTAAGATGGTCGTTGAGAAGGATGACTTTTCATGTGTAATGTAGTTACGTTTGCAAGTTTCAATAAAAGTTGTGGGAAAATAAATGGTCACTACTTTGAGGATTTCAAGAAATGTATACATATAAATATTTTTTAACCAACAGTACCATATTGATTTAGATGAACTTCCTTAGATATTGTATGTATTAAAAAATGAGTATTTTAGTTAAATATTTATAAATGTACAAAAACGTTTTTCACACGATCCACAACATAATTTCTGCTATATTAAGAATTATTTTGTATTTCATGTCGTTCACTTCTATATAAACAAAAATACATTTTCTAAAGTGTCTTAAATTGCAGAAAGTTTTGTAAGGTTGTCATGAACCTTAAACGTATAAACGTAAACACAACCACAGAACTAAAAGAAAGACACTACTTATTAAACCCACCCGACTCCCATGATGCCTTTCTGCTCTTTTTAGTGACGGTCGATTGTTCGCTAAGATGCCGTATTTAAAGCCTACAGTCTACGTTGTCAGAAGTGATCGACAGCTGTGATGGGTTGGCTGGGCGGCAAAGCATTACGGGGGGCTGTTACTGAAACTGTTGTTGACACTGACGACGCCTTATACGCAATGTTGTGTTTGTGTTACGTTTAAAACGGTCTCTACTTTGTGGATTTGTATCGTTGCCGTAGCCACTAGCGCGCTGTTCATTTGCGGCCAGTTTGGCTCAAAACGTGGGCTGCGTTTAGAGAAATCGTGGCAGCAAAAGCACATGCGTCAGTGACGGAGGCGCGAGAGGATCTGGTGAACATGAGTCCAGAAGGAGCTGCTCACGAGGCTGTAAGTGCGGCTGCAGTGCCAGCACTCTGCTAACAAACACAAGATTTATCACCTGCAGTCGCAGCCTCCGCCCCTGACGGAGCAGGAATCCCCCCCGACACACACACACACACACACACACACGCGTGTTGTGTTGTGACAGGCGTGTGCGGCGGGTTCTTTTGTTTGGCCTTGACGAGTGTGTCATTAGCGGCGGCGCTCGGAGACAGAAGCCTCATCAGTATTTAAATTGTCTGACGTCTTCTCACGCCGTCCTCCGGCTCCTCGTCCTTCCCGAGGAATCCTCCGGGCGGCTCCGTCTTCTCGGACCTCGCGGACGTAATGAAGACGGAGCTGCAAGCGAAGACACTCGAGTCCAGATGTTTGTGTCTCGTGTCCCCTCACTCGAGAACAAGGCGCCGCCTTCTCGGACTTATTCATTGATAAATCAAAATAAAAAAAAGGTTAACTTACAATTAACAAACAAAGATAAACATCGTTTTTTCATTTTTGTGTTGAAATTAAACGTCCGGCCACTAGACGGCAGAAGTCATTAGTGTTAAAGAAACAATGAATTCCTATGCGCTCCAGGCCAGGACTGGGGACGAGAGGATACAGTGGCTGCCAGCAGCTTTTAAAGCTGATGTTTGGACATATTTTGGTTTAAAAAGAAAAGAAGGTAGTTACAACTTTGTCAAGAGTCATGTGGTCTATAAATTCTGGGGATGACTGAGGACAAGAGGATACAGCGACACCAGCAGCTTTTAAAGCTGATGTTTGGACATATATTGGTTTGAAAACGAATGAAAGTAGTTACGACTTCGTCAAGAGTCATGTGGTCTGTAAATACTACAACACCAGAGTCAAGTACTGGACAATACTACACATATATACTTGTTACTACACTATCACAACACCAGAGTCAAGTACTGGACAATACTACACATATATACTTGTTACTACACTATCACAACGACAGAGTCAAGTACTGGAAAATACTACACATATATACTTGTTACTACACTATCACAACACCAGAGTCAAGTACTGGACAATACTACACATATATACTTGTTACTACACTATCACAACACCAGAGTCAAGTACTGGACAATACTACACATATATACTTGTTACTACACTATCACAACACCAGAGTCAAGTACTGGACAATACTACACATATATACTTGTTACTACACTATCACTATATATCATGATACATCTCTCGTTTCCTCTGTATCGCTACTGCTAATGAGTGTGTTGTTGACACATTAGCTTGTAGTAGCAGTGATTTGTGTTTTTTCTCTGTTTATTGTTAACAAATAGTTGTTTTTTTTCAGTCAAGCTGGAAATTTGTTGAGTTAATTTTCATCATTTAATTTTGTGTTTATATGATTAAAATTCCAATAATTGTTTTTTAGTAATATATTGCTTTTCATTATTCTTTCTATTTTATTTGGTTTTGTGTTTTTTAAACACTTCAAAGACTTATTGGTTATATTATTATTGTTTGATTGTTTCGCTGATTGTTTTATTTAATATTTTGTTGTGTTTTCTTTCCTTACTGTACTTCGGAACTGGGATTTGTAATTGTTTTCTTAGCCCAAGAGTAATATTTGGTGATTATGTTTGGTTTAGTTGTGTTTTTCATGTTAATAAATGGTTTTGTTGTGCAACTCATGGTTGAGTCACACAATATGTTTCTGTATTTTGGGTTTGTTTTAGTCAAGTGATGTTTTTCTTACTTTGTTGACCGATGGTTTGTTGTTGTGCTTAATAATAAGTGTTTGTGTTTGCTGTGCCTCTGTGTTGAATGTCCGTATTTACAATTAGTATTTTTTAATCTGAGGTTGTTGGTTTTTTCCCTGTGTGTCTGTGGATGTGTTTTTTTAATTGTTTAATTCTTACTTGTTATTTTGGAGTATTTATTTGTTTCTGTGTTGATATTTGTGTTTATTAGTTGTAGCTGTGATTAATGTAATTGTAATTAATGGGATTTTGCTTATTTTTTTTGTTCTGTGATTTGGTAAATATATTGTTTTGTGTTTTTTTTTGTGTTCCTCATAGGATTTTTTTTTTTACATTGTTAGTTGTGTTTATTCCTTAAGTGTTGTTGTGTTAAGTGTGTGATGTTTATTGATATTTGATGCATTTTGTTTTGTTAAATCTGTTTGAAGTGGTTGATTTTGTGTTTACTAGTTGGTGATTGTGTTTGTTTAATTTATTGGTGAATTATTTTGGGGGGGTTTGGATGGTTTCTTTTGATGCGTGTAGAATTTTTGGTTATCAAAGTTTTATTTTTATCTTCAATTAGTCGTTGTGTTCATGGGGTTGTGTTGCTCATAAGTCGTTGTGTTGATTTGTTTCTTATTGTGTACAGCTATGTAATATTATGAATGATGACAGAGATATATATTATATTTATATTTATAAAACGTGCCTCAACTCCACAAACGTGACGTTAAACAATGAAAGTTAATTTCCAGTGGATCAACATGGATTTGAAATATTTCTCGAGAAAGTATTTGTGTAACGACATCAGTTCTGGCAGCATGTGGCCTCGGATTTAAGAAAAAAACACACAAACACCAGAGTGTAATTCATCCACTTGTTCTTTGTGTATCTCAGCGTGTGTGTGTGTTAGTCACGGTGTTTCCCGCCGAGCATCACGAGCTGCTGCGAATTATTAAATTCTTTCTCGTTTTGTTTGTTTTCCACTCAGTAGAGATTCATTAGGACCGAGTGCAGCAACGAGATTTGATTCCATCGTTTCTTCTTCGACGCGCTGCAGCCGCTGGTCGTCGTCGCCGAGCCCGGCAGGAGGGACAGAACCTCCTCAGATCCATTTGTACCGGATCGATACAGAAATATCTTTCACACAAATAACTTGGAAAGTCATCAACGGATCAGAAGGAAATGATCATAAAGTTATTATCTGTCGACGTCTTATTCTCACTGGAAACTTCTCTCATAAATTTGTCCGTCAAAACTTTAACAAATTTTATCCTTGTTTCTATTCGTCAGCTTTTAAGTTTGTATCCTTATTGTTCAAGGTTCAAATACGGATCACAAAGTTAAATATACAACAAGAATTCACTCCAGTTTCCTCCCACAGTCCAAAAACATACAGAGGTTGATAGGTTTATAAGTAGAATTGTGTGTAGGTATGAGTGTGCAAATGGTTGTGTGTCTTTGTGTGTCTTGCAACTTACAAGTGTCCAGGATGTCCCCCGCCTCTCACCCTGAGAAGCTGGGATAGACCTTCCCGCCGCAACACCCATATGGGAATAAGCGTTAGAAAGTAAATAAATGAAAAAAAATCACATTTTGTTTTTAGAATAGTTGTGTAATAAATTATATTTCAATAAAGTGTGTGTATAATAAAACGGTCAGAATACTGGTACAGCAGTATATATTTTTTTCTCACCGCCCTGTATCAATATTTGACACGTGTATTAAATAAAAAAACAACAACTATATTTTGGCTTTAAGTCATATATTTTTTAATGGTATATAGTTCAATAAAATGCAAATAATTTTTTTTAATTTACATTTTTCATGTTAATATTCACTGTGTTTCTTAATATTTCTGTTACAATTAAACCTCCGGCCACTTGATGGCAGCAGTCATTATGTCCTATGCAAGTAAAGGAACAATGAAATCTGTTGACTGAGGACGAGAGGATACAGTGACTCAAGCAGCTTTTAAAGCTGATGTTTTGGACATATTTAGGTCCCTGTATCGTGAAACTTATTGTATAAGCAGATTCGTGCAAATACACACCCCTAATATATAATATATAATAAAAACAATAATAATTTAAATAATACTTCTTCTAATAATAAAAATAATAATTGGATATTTGATGTACTTTTAACCGTTTATAGTTTATAGTAGTTTCATTTTTTATATATGAATAAAAGTATATGTTTCAACATAATTAACCATTTTTTTGGGTATTTTTTTACCAAAGATTGTTTTTTCTCCTTGTTCTAAGATTCAACAGTAAAAGCAGTGATGAAAGCAGTAAAAATATATTGTCGTAACTTCTGACTATTGCGCCGTCTTGTTGAAAAATGTAAGGATATATCTTCGATAAATATATGAACTTTGATTATAGGAAGTGTTTTTCTTATGATCTGCACCAGGATCAAGGAGTTTTTGTAAGTAAGTAAGGATGTAATTGGTATTTATAAAGCGCTTTTCCAGACCAGGGTCACAAACCGCTCAAACAATCAAAACAATACTCAATAAAATATATACTTTAAAGCTCAAGATAACACCGTAACTTTTCCATGTTTTTGCTTTTCTAGCCAAGTTCGGATCCGGTGTAAATACGGCGCGACGCTCATGTTTGTTCCCTTCGTATCGTCGGCAGCACTTTGTGTCGTCAAACACACAAATAAACATCCGGCTCCGGTTTAATTGTGAGTCTGATTTGAATGAGAAAGCATTTCAATAAAAGCTGCAGCAGCAGCAGCCGCGCAGGTAAAAGCTTTCTTGTTCTTCTGCCTTTAACAAGCACTAAAACAACTCTGAACCTGAAGAGGTCTCTCTCTCTGAAAGGCTCTTTGTAAGTGTCTCTGCTCATGTCTGCGCTCTTTGCATCTCAGATGTGTTTACAGCAGACGAGCCGGGGTGTGATGTGCAGCAGGTAAATTGAAGCAGGCCTTTCAGGTTGCTTTGCAGCTCCGGGCTCTAATGAGAGCGGCGTTCCCCCGGTTTCTTCGCCCGACAAAAGCCGGCGAGTTCTTAAGAGCTCCTCCAGGCCGGCGGCGGCACAAACACTCCACATTAGATCGCTGGCTCGCGGGAGCCGTCGCGCTGAAAGGCCTCGGTTCTCGCCGAACGCTTGTTTGATTCTCTCCCTGCTTTGCTTCTAAATGAATGATTTATTGGCTGTCAATGAGGAGGCCAAGCGTAATGGACAAAAAGCTGCGGCGCCGAGCTCCAGTCAAGAGGAGGCTGTCGTGGATGTTCTCTTTGAGGGTCTCCTGCTCCGACCAGCAAAACAAGACCCGCTGAATCAAGTCACATTAGGGGTCGAACCCCCCCGACAACGAACAAAAGATTTACAAGTGCACACAAGTCGAAGCTTTAAGATGACGAAACTTTTACATTTTTAACACGACATCTTCCACAAACTTGAGTCTTTCAACCACCGAATCGTTTTATTCAAAACATTTAATGACACTTTGATACGACACAGTTTCATATACATTTTTACTTGTTTAGTTAAAGGTTAAAATGACTCGATAATCATGTGATCTGTTGTTAGACGGTGGTTGTTGTTGTCGTCTGCACAAGATTCGAGATACAACTGTCATTACTGGCCTGGTGTCTCAGATTCGATCCTTCTTAAGGTGGTAGGAAGGCTCTTAAGAAGGGGTGCTAAGATGCCTGTGTTTTTAAATCACGTTCTTAACTGCCTTCTTAGGAGAACCAAGTCTAAGGCGCTTCTTAAGAAGCTCTTAATGGACTTTGGCAACACCTTTATAACCTGAGCTCAATGTTTTCTTGATATCTGTGAAATAGTTGTTGATGTTTTTAACGTGTAGTTGTTAGAAAGTCCATATATTTTTTTATGTTTTACTCAGTTTATTGGAGTTAAAATCGTTTAGTCACGGTGTGTTTGTGTTGTCTCTGGGTCAAGGTGACCCAAGGCCCCAAAAACAAATGTGTGTTCACTTTGACCCGGAGACAACACAAGGGATACCACAAACACATTTGTTTTCAGGCCTTTGTGTCACTTTGACCCGGAGACAACACAAGGGATACCACAAACACATTTGTTTTCAGGCCTTTGTGTCACTTTGACCCGGAGACAACACAAGGGATACCACAAACACATTTGTTTTCAGGCCTTTGTGTCACTTTGACCCGGAGACAACACAAGGGATACCACAAACACATTTGTTTTCAGGCCTTTGTGTCACTTTGACCCGGAGACAACACAAGGGATACCACAAACACATTTGTTTTCAGGCCTTTGTGTCACTTTGACCCGGAGACAACACAAGGGATACCACAACTACAGTTGATTGAAAATATTGTGAGGACAGTCTTGGGGTGTGTCACAAATCGCGCACTTCTGTGCTTACACTTAATATTTTGAGTACACAAGTGCACCCCAATGTGCAGTGTGTGAAAATGTAGTGTGCAATGAGCACTCAATTTCTGCACTCAAACGGTCAGATAATTGAGTGTGGATCGATGGACACTTTCCACCCTTAACGTCCTTCATCTTAGTGACGTAGATGAAGCTAAACTGACGCTACGTCACTGACGACACGTCTTCAGTGCAGATACCGACGTAAATGTCTCGAAGAAAACACTAATTTTATCACAAAACAACAGTAATAACACAATAAAACACAACTTACTATCTTGTTTCAATCAATACTGTCAAGTGTCAACGATAATGTTGCAATTTCCGGTGATCAGTGTTAAAAAGTAGTAGAAGAAGAAGCTGTCTTAATGTGCACTATCTTAATGTGCACTTTCTTAATGTGTACTATAAACCAGTGCACTCGTCATTTAGATAATCCTGGCTTTGATTGTCTGAGCTGTAGCAAAAAAGAGGCTCCTATTGAGAAGGACCTAAGATAGACCCTTGATGAACACCACTGCGAAAATCTCTATTGAGCTGTAATAAATACTATATAGTAATACTTCATTATCATTGTAAGAGCACTCTTGAAACATGATGTTTTCATAACAAAAGACGTCGTATGAATCAAAAAAATCATAGTAATCATAATAAGAGTTTTCTAGAAGACATCCTTCTTCTGAAAACAAGTGCTAAACTTTAAATGCATTTATATTGATAGTTTAATGTTAATGGGCGGATTTTATATAGTAAACACTTATTTAATTTTCATACATTTTGCCCCCAAAATATCAGTGATACTAAGTGTGTAATATTGTACCCATAATTTAATGATATATATATATATTTAACAATTTTAATTCTTAAATTATATTATTCTAGCTAAATTGAAGCAGGAAAATTGTTCTTTAGAAGCACTTAATTTTATTTTATTTTTTAAATACGTTTTAAGAAAGTGTTTAAACCTTTTCAATTGATTTCATTTTGAATTTTTCGTTCCAGACATCCGTTCAACCTGAAATAAAAGTCCTTTAATAGCAAAAACGCTGCATCTTTATCTGAAAAACCTGGATTTTTCTGGTCTCATTTATTGACTCGGTGTCTCTGAGCGGACCAGAGCCGCAGATGCAGTGCCGGTCCAGACCATCAGACCAATTCAGCTTCTCCTCAGCACGTGACTTCAATTAATTAACAAGCCCACCACTCACCCGGGGTCCACGGCGTCTGCAGGCGGCGATAGAAACCTGTTATTTAAAATCCCTGCTGCTTTTGTTCGCTTGAAAGGGGACATTAACACCCGCTAGTCCTTTGGCCTCTGCTTGTCATCCAAACGGCTAATTTCTGCAGATCCCTCTAATCCCCCAGGAGCGTCCTCGGGGATGGGGGGGTTGATGGGATGGGGGGGCTGCCAGAAGAGTCGACTGGTGCTTTTGGAATCGACGCCCTAAAACGTGCCTTTGTTTGCTCGCCGCTCTCCGGCAGGAGGCCTTTCAGCGCCCTAATGAAGAGTGACAGGCCATTAATTGAAGCTCTTTAGGAAGCCGTCGTCACACACACGTCTGCGCCGCCGGGACCCCCCGGACCCCCGGCTGGACGCCCGCAAATGAGGAAATTGTTGAGTCTGATTTTTATCGGTGCTTGTAAATCATTGGCCTTTTAAAGATTAATGGAGTTAACATCCACTTAAACAGTCGGAGGGATCTGGACGCGGACAGGTCGACGGCTCTAGTTAGTCCGTGATCGTAAAAATCTCTTTGTGAGCTTCGAGGCGAACAAAGACTCTTTTGTTGGTCTACAGACCAAAATACACAACAGCTATTGTCACCTGCACTAATACATGGTACGCTTTCAATCCATATTGTTTCATTTATTAACCTTCCAGAACAACCTTTATCTAAGGATTCATGTGTTACTGAGTCAATTGTTTTTACTTTAAACTTTGTTTCAAAGACTAAATGAGTCCAAACATCACAGCTGGTTTATCCTTTCATTTTCACTCATTGCTACCATTTCGCCCATAGCACACAAATGAATAAACTCTGTGAATATTTGGGTTGTAATTGTAAAACAAAATAATTTTCTTTTATATACACACTATTGAAATATAAACCGTAAGGCAAAAAAATGTATAAATAAATAATGATTATTATTTAATAAAATGGATACAGTGCTATTGATAATCTATACAGTATCCTGAATAAAAACATTGCGATATACAGTATCTTATATATATCGATTTATATTTTTTATTCATATACAGTGCATGACAGAAAATATAGGACCACCTCTTATTAGATTAGATTAGATTAGATTTCATGTATTAATATTATATTTATATATATTGGTATATTGGGTTTGCAGGTAACAGCAGACGATTAGTTTCATAAAAACAAGAACAAAGTCCAAATAAAAAGAACAAAGGGCAAGGGATAACAAAGTGCAAATATTACGATATAGATCATAAGAAATAACACAAAGAAAATGATACAAAGATTAACATGGAATATAATCATCCCTTCAAACTCAGAGTTATACAGTTTAATAACACAAGGAATTAATGAGTCCCTGAGTCTATTAGTGTTGCATCATGGGAGGAGCATTCTTGCTCCATCTAAATGAAAATCTATATGTATGTTTTTTGTTTATATTCCAGACCTTCCTAAAACTGTTTGCTCTTAAGGAAGGTCTGGTCTGAAAGATCTAAAGAATGTAGGGCCTAAAAAATATCTCATTGAACTCAGAGAAGGTTATTTAGTAATTGTTTGTTTTATAAATAGTTTTATTTTTCTTTTTTTTTCCTGTGATGAACTTCTGAAGGTTTTTATGATTATATGTGGCTCTCTGGAAAACAATACGTTTTCGAATCACTCCTGCCATTGTCAAACATTACGTGGCCCTCACAGGAAAACATTTGAGACCTTCTGGTCTAGAAGTTTAAGATTGAGTTATTTTCCACATTTTTTCTGAGCTGAGCTAGAGTCTGAATATTCTCACTTCCTGCCCATACAATTAAAAGAAGGAACTCTTTTTGCGTGAAAAACATTTGAATCTGTTCACGATTTGCTTTGCTCAAAGTGCAGATCTTCTCTTGCTCTAAAAGGTTAATTTTCTGGAATATTTTTGTTTGCTTTGTTCGGGATTTTGAATCTTTTTCGCGTTGAAGAATCATGTTTTTACTACTTAAAATATTTTATTTTTGTTCCTAAGCATTTTCCTATAAACCAGTGCACTTGTCATCTAGATAATCCTGGCTTTGATTGTCTGAGCTGTAGCAAAAAAGAGGCTCCTATTGAAAAGGACCTAAGATAGACCCTTGATGAACACCACTGTGAAAATCATGCCTATTGAGCTGTAATAAATACTATATAGTAATACTTCATCATCATTGTAAGAGCGCTCTTGAAACATGATGTTTTCATAACAAAAGACGTTGTATCAATCAAAAAAATCATAGTAATCATAAGAGTTTTCTAGAAGACATCCTTCTTCTTCTGAATCTTTTTCGCGTTGAAGAATCATGTTTTTACTACTTAAAATATTTTATTTTTGTTCCTAAGCATTTTCCTATTTAACTCACATTTTAAGATATTTTGTGTCGCCCCCTCATTCACAACTACTAAAGATCACCAAATATTTCAGCCAACGTTATTTTTTAGCTGAAAATGGTCCGAAAGTGCATTTTTAAATTCCATAATGATACATTAATAAATCAACACTGTACTTTTAGACGTTGTAAAAAAAAGACTAGCAAAAAACATAATACGCATTCAATGACGTCCGGATTTCTACGGTTCGTTCAATAGCGTGCGATATATTGTAACTCAATTGGATTAGAATTTGAGTGATCCTACGCATACATGTTCAAATACACTCAATTTAATAAGAGAAAATGCTTAGAAATGCATGTTTCTGCTTCTCATTCAGTGGGCCGGTGCATTATCAGCCATGAGTGTAGTTTGGTTTGACAATGAAACAATTTGTTTTTCATTTAATTCGACTTCATATTGTTCATTGTTGAAAATGTCAGAACCAAATGAATAATTTAATATTTTTAATTAGATTATTCTTCAATTAAACTGATTCGAATGCCTTCTTTTCAGCGAGATAAGCACACAATGATATCTAGGAATTGAATGGAAACAATCTCTTTTTTTTTTTTCGGTTTTTGGCCTTGGTTACCTGATTTTTCGGTATCGGTTTAACTCAAGAATTTAAATTTCGGTCCCTAGTAATAAACAAACATGGACAGTGTCAAAAAATATGTTTGTAGGTTTTAGAGAAGCTCTCTTAGTTCTAAAAAACAGTTCTAAAAATGCATTGATTTCATTAGTTAAATTAAAATTATTTTAATTGTTTTATTTCGAAATATTTCCCCCAAAAATAACCAATTTTGAGTGTGTATTAAGTGTGTAGTTATATGTGTGTGTGTCATTATGTTCAGATCATATGATCAGACGAGGAAATATTTTTAAATTAAATTTAAATAAATTTAAATCTTCAACCTTGGTTGCCTGATTCCATCCTAGGATTTCCCCGAAAACTACAAAAAGCACTCAGACGGCACATACCTCTGCCAAGTGGCTCAATTTCATGATACAATGCAACACAAAGTGTTAAAGCCACGGTTTCCGGCCTTAAGCAACATTGGATTATTAACGATTTTTTCCACTCCCTGGACCGTCAGGAACTGGACGAACCCTCCTGAAGAGCCATTGTTTACCCAGAGAGCGTGTGATTCCACAAGGTCAAACCCGCTCGTACTGGAAAAAGCGTCTCCGGGGCCCCGGGATGCTGTTTTTTCCGTCGGATTTATGCGGCTGTCGTCGGGTCGTTTTCAGCTGCTCTCGTTTCCACCGGAACCGATTCACCATCTGTGCGTCTCTCCATCTTCCGACCAGAGGAGGAAACAGTTGTGGCTGTTTGGGTTTTAGAGGCTAAATGATGTCGCTAATCACCGACTCTTAGTGCCGCTGATTTATGGCGGAGACATGAATTGTTATGGGCTCTGTGTGTGTGTGTGTGTGTGTGTGTGTGTGTGTGTTTAGGTGTCAGAGAGGCAGCCGGTGTGCAACGACTAAATAGTCCTATTATTTATGGTCTCGGAGCGGCCTCTCTGAACGGAAGAGCGGCTCTCCAAATTGAAATATAGCTGAGTTTACTCTTCTGATTACGGCAGTAGTTTACTCCGGCGGCCCGAGGAGATCATTAAACATGGCCGCCGCCACCAGCAAGCCCTCCGACGCCGGCGTAATAGCCGCGGATAACTGCCGCGGCAGAGACACGACTGATGGACAATAATCCGGGCCCCGCAGGCTCCTAAATCCTGCTCAGTGCCGCCGTCTCCTTGCACTCCGGCTGGCATCAGAACAATCGCACTGTAATGGATTTTTTACTGAAAAGATTTATCGTCCTCCGAGGCGACAACAAAAACATCCATTAGGGCCATTTGATGCTGCGCCGCTGGTGCTAATGTCGTGAGCGGCTGTAGGTGCTACGAGTGCAGAGGAACAAACTGTTTGTTCTCAGAGACCAAGACGGTTATTGAGCAAAAGTGTGACCGGAAATAAAAAAAAGTACTTTTTTATTAAATTGATGGGAACATTTTGTGGTGAAAATTCCTAATAAAAAGTGTTTCCTCGGCTCGACGAGGCGTCGCCTCAGACGTCTAGTTACACCGTACGTTAAATATTCATCCGCGTAACGCAAAAATCATCTCGTGTGACTCGCAAACAAAAAAGATCGTTGAAATCTCGTATTGTTTTGTTTCATCGTACTGTCCTTGAACTTCTTCACAAACTATTTAATCGGACGGTGAGATTTTTGCGTCAATCTTGGAAGACTGAAGTGAAAAATAAACTTCCCGCCTCTAGATTGTAGCAGTTATTACGCAGCTGAAGGGACAATGAAACATCGCAAGATTTCGACGATGACTGAGGACGAGATGATACAGTGACTCCAGCAGATTTTTGGATATATTTTCAAAACAAATGAAAGCAGTTACGACTTTGTCAAGAGTCATGTGGTCTGTAAATACTACTACACCAGAGTCAAGTACTGGACAATACTACAAATATATTCTTGTTACTACACTATCACAACACCAGAGTCAAGTACTGGACAATACTACACATATATCCTTGTTACTACACTATCACAACAACAGAGTCAAATACTGGACAATACTAAAAATATATACTTGTTACTACACTATCACAACACCAGAGTCAAGTACTGGACAATACTAAAAATATATACTTGTTACTACACTATCACAACACCAGAGTCAAGGACTCGACAATACTACACATATGTACTTGTTACTACACTATCACAACACCAGAGTCAAGGACTCGACAATACTACACATATGTACTTGTTACTACACTATCACTATATATCGAAATATAGTGTATCCTTGTTGCATCTGCTTTTGCCTATTGGCTCAGCTCTTTCTTCACCATGACAGGAGACTGCTTTGATCTTTCCATCACTCGTGAACAAAACCCCCAAATATTCTCATCTCGGCTGCATTTCATTAAGGTATACATTTTTGGATACTTGTGGAAAACAAGCTGCTTGGTGGAGGTCTGCGCTTTCTGAGTGTTTCCAGTGTTTAATTGTATTTCTGCTCTGAGTTACTACATCCTACCTACTGCTCCAGAAGTAATATACTGATGATTGTGTAGCCGTATTATAAATTATTATTATACACCAGTTAAATTAGTCCTGTCTGAAATCTGGACGAACGAGAGGTTACGAGAGTCCATTATGACGTCACAATAGCTTTACTCCCCCTCTAGCCAGCTATAATCATGCCAGCTTTGTTTATACAACGAGTCCCTCGGAGGTGGGGACTTCCTAGATTGATGACACGCGGTGACGAACCTGAGTGTTTGATCAATCACAGTAGAGTGGGCGTGGTTATGGTGAACAAGATTTTCATCTCCAGAAAATCAAAGTGTTTTCAGTGGGCGGGGCTTAAGATCATTTGTCATAAGTACCTTCAATCTTTTGACATAAAAACAGCGTCTTTTATCTGAAAGAAAACCAAGAATCAGAAGATTTACACTCGAATATCTTTTCCCGCCTAAAAGCAGCGCACGTGGTAACTTGCACACACTTAACTAAATAATAGTGTTTTAATTTTCTTGTTAAAGAAACCTTGAGATAATTAATGAATTAAGAGTTAAAACAATCCGTATATGTTCAATATATTTCTATTTTCACGACGAGAGTTTAGTGTCGTTACGTTAAACTTTGATCACATCAGCAGCGAATAAACAAACTCGGCTTCACTTAAGTTTAATTAAATATTAATGATCTTCTTAAACACGGATTCATTTACAGTTTGAATGTTTGTGGTTTAAATCTTTTGGCTAAATTAACACTGTTGGATCACTTTGATGTATTATTGAAGATTTACACATTGTTTTATGTCTTAATTCATTAATTATCTCAAGGTTTCATTCGTTAGTAAAGTCACTGCTAGTTTGATCGTTTATCTTGAATCACTAAAATAAAAATGGTCAGTTTTGAGAAAAACACGTTGAAATTAAATCAATTCCTTGGTTGTTATACTTCTTAGGGCTTAAGCTGTTGCAGTACTTTATGGGACTCTATGTTTAAGTGCAGTGTGTGTCTTTTACTGGATCAAAGTATTATAAGTTTTGTTTAATTGTTGTAATGACCGGGGAGACTTTTGTTGTCTTTGAAACTACCGAAAATTTGTGATGAGAGCAGGAACATTAAGAGTGTGTAAAAATTCTGATAAACTCGCAATATACTGTATATTCCTCGATATTCTACATTTAAATCTATCCTAGTTCTTTTATGCTTTATATTTCAACTAAGTGTGTATAAAAACAACATTTTATTACGTATATATTTTCAATAAACATGCAAATATTCACTGCGTTTGTTCATTTTTTGTGTAGCAATTAAACTTCTAGCCGCTAGATGGCAGCAGTCATTATGTCCTTATGTGGCTAAAGTAAAGTTTCAATCCCGCGAGATCCCAGTCGTGACTGAGGACGAGAGGATACAGTCGACTCCAGCAGCTTTTAAAGCTGATGTTTGGACATTATTTTTTTTATTTTTAGTTTATGTGATTAAAATTCCATGCATTGGTTGCTGCCTAATTATTTATTTTTTAGCAATAAATAGCTTTTATTTTGTCTTATTATTCATATTTATCGTAGTTCTTATCATCTTGCACAGCTGAAGCAGGAATGAAATGGGGATGACTGAGGACAAGAGGATACAGTGACTCAAGACGCTTTCAAAGCTGATGTTTGGACAAATTTTGTTTTGAAAACAAATGAAAGCAGTTACGACTTCGTCAAGAGTCATGTGGTCTGTAAATACTACAACACCAGAGTCAAGTACTGGACAATACTACACATATATACTTGTTACTACAGTATCACAACACCAGAGTCAAGTACTGGACAATACTACACATATATACTTGTTACTACAGTATCACAACACCAGAGTCAAGTACTGGACAATACTACACATATATCCTTGTTACTACACTATCACAACACCAGAGTCAAGTACTCGACAATACTACACATGTATACTTGTTACTACACTATCACAACACCAGAGTCAAGTACTCGACAATACTACAAATATATATCCTTGTTACTACACTATCACAACACCAGAGTCAAGTACTAGACAATACTACACATATATCCTTGTTACTACACTATCACAACACCAGAGTCAAGTACTCGACAATACTACAAATATATATCCTTGTTACTACAGTATCACAACACCAGAGTCAAGTACTGGACAATACTACACATATATCCTTGTTACTACACTATCACAACACCAGAGTCAAGTACTCGACAATACTACACATATATACTTGTTACTACAGTATCTCAACACCAGAGTCAAGTACTCTGTAAAACTACACATATATACTTGTTACTACAGTATCACTGTATATCATATTGTTGTCCATATATTGTTGTACGTATCGTTTC